>NC_056738.1:215850158-215875158 GCF_019279795.1 Protopterus annectens
ATTCCTACACCATTTCTAGCCTGTCCACCACCTGAGTAGTAGAGTCTGGATCCCAAGCCAAGTGACTTTGTTACACTGCCCTTCCATCTCATCTCTTGGATACATAGGATGTCCAGCCTCCTCCATATCATCATGTCATCCACTTCTAAGCTGCATCCTGTTAGTGAACCTACATTAAGCGTAGCAATTCTTAGTTCATGTTTGTCAGGTTGGTTCGTTTTATGTCCAGCTTTCACTCAACAGAGCTATCCCAGGTAACCCAGGCTGGGCAACTAGACACCGGCCAGCCAGTAGCCTATTGACCCAGAGCTGCTGTGCTTTTTTTTTATGGCGGGCACACACTGGCCAATAGGGGCACATATACCCTTCCACTGTTAGCATGGGTCCATGGCGTGGGTCAGAGAGTAGGCCAGGTCCTCAACCCACTTATCACCGGTAGCTACCAATGCCCATTTTTTTGGCAATAGTCAACATGACCGAATCACCTAGAGCCATATTTTACACCATCGAGTGGCTAGCCCTGCCATGGCGCGCAGTTTGTGATTCGTGTTCTCCTATCTTGAGGATACTGCACACCACAATAGATGCCCCAAAGCAGTTGGTCTTTTTACAACTCTTCCCCCTATTGGGCACCATGTAGAGTCTGTGCTGCTGCCCACAACTCCATTCATTGGTGAGTTTGAGATGGAAACACTCAGCATGTTTTTTGAACATGGGAGAAATCCCACAGAGACACAGAGAGAACATGCAAACTCCAAAAAGGCATTAGTCGGAGGTCAGGATCAAACCTTGTACATTGGAGGCGAAGACCTTAACCACTAAGCCATCTGGTCAGGGATTAGAACACCGACCTAATTACTTTATTACACTACAGCATTATGCAGTTGCAGAACATGCTACCAAGATTACTGGGCCACAGCACTCCCAGAGGTGTATTACTAGGTGGGTGACACCATTAGCCTTGCCAAAGGTGGGTATAGGGATTGTATGGAGTGTGAGCAGTCTAAAAGCATTATTCAGTTCTCAGGCAGATGGGGACAGACACACACACGTCTGAGATTAGAACACTGATTTAACTACTTTATTACACTACAGCTTTACACAGTTACAGAATGGGCTACTGAGATTACTGGGTTACAGTACTCCCAGAGGTGTATTCCTAGGCGGGTGACATCATCAGTCTTGCCAAAGGTGGGTATAGGAATGGTATGGAGTATGAACAGTCTAAAAGTGTTATTCAGTCCTCAGGCAGTCAGGTACAAACACACACTTGGCAAGTCTGGGATTAGAACACCGACCTTACTATTTTATTACACTACAGCATTACGCAGTTACAGAATGCGCTACCGAGATTACTGGGTCACAGCACTTCCAGAGGTGTATTACTAGGTGGTTGATATCATCTGCCTTGCCAAATGTGGGTATAAGGATTGTATGGAGTGTGAGCAGTCTAAAAGCATTACTCAGGCCTCAGGCAGATGAGGACAAACACACACACACACACATACGCACACACTTCTCAAGTCTGGGATTAGAACACCAACCTAACTATTTTATTATACTACATCATTACACAGTTACAGAACACGCTACCGAGATTACTGGGTCACAGCACTCCCAGAGGTGTATTACTAGGTGGGTGACATCATCAGCCTTGCCAAAGGTGGGTATAGGGATTGTATGGAGTGTGAGCAGTCTAAAAGCATTATTCAGTCCTCAGGCAAATGGGGACAAACACACACACACTCTTGGCAAGTCTGGGATTAGAACACCAACCTAACTACTTTATTACACTACAGCATTACGCAGTTACAGAATGCACTACCGATATTATTGGGTCACAGTACTCCCAGAGGTGTATTACTAGGTGGGTGACATCATCAGCCTTGCAAAAGGTGGATATAGGAATTGTATGGAGTGTGAGCAGACTAAAAGCATTATTTAGTCCTCAGGCAAACGGGAACCAACACACACACATGCCAGTGGTGGGAAATGAACACCTGCCTATCTACAGATCACTATTACAATACTACATGGTTATGAGTCATGCCACACAGAATACACATTTCAAAGCTGTCATTATGACCTTCTAGGAATGCGGACATCAACAGGGATGCTGGCAGTTAAGATATACATACCTGTGAATCTGTGTGTTTAAAGTAGGAATCCATCCTGACCTGGAGTACGCCCATCTGTGGAATAGATGACTACTATCACTATACAGGGTTACAATGGCCATGCCCATACACATAGAGGCACATAACTGACCCAAGGTGGCACTGGGCATGCTCACACACCTAGTAGCACAGGCTATTCGGAATGCACTATGTGTCCACCTACACAAGGTTATACTGGGCATGCTCATACACTTAGTAGCACAGGGCTGTCTGGGATGCACTCTGATTCTAAACACGGAAGGCCACAGTGGCCATGCTATTACAGTTAGATGTAAAGAACACATTGTAATGGCTTCTGGTGTTAGTAGTTGTCATTGTTAGCAGGAACGCTGCCCTACATATATCTGACACTAGTCTTATACAAACCATCTGCTGCTGCCCATCACCTTAGATGTACCATTCTATACCAAGCACAGTACTACCACTTGCAGTGATGTCTTGCTAGGAGTAGCAACTGCTTGACCAACACAACGAGCCTTGCTAGGAGTGGCAACTGCTTGACCAACAGAATGAGCCAATGTCCTGTTATAATTATGAGGTTGTCCAGTGTTTGTCAATCTGGGATGACATGACTGAAAGTAGACAGGACTTTGTCACATATCACATGCATCCATGACTCAAGGGAGTGGGGATCATACCTAAGTCACATTCTCCCATATAGTGCCATTCCAAGGCAAATTTCCTAAACACAACATAACACCCTGACACCTAGAGGACAACTGCATTGCATGCTTATGCTAAACAATGCTAGATGTGGAGCATCCATAATCACAGCTACTCACTGTAGATCCAACAATGGGGAGTACTGACATCTGTGCAGTGTGAAACACCTGGCTGAAGGCTCAGTAGTCCACAATAGCACTACCACCATATACCTCAGAACCAGACATGTGGGCCATAACACAGGTACGGACCGCTCCAGGTGGTGGTTTCCCCACATACATAGAGGCCACTCACATGTACTGACCGGTACTCCCACAAAAGGCATCACAGATGAGTCAGGTGCAGGACACAGTGTAAAATGCTGCATTCTAGGATGTAAACCGCAGACATCAGCATGCCCTCAGACCACCAACACACATCGATACATGTGGTAGGACATACAATAGTACACCACCATGTGACCCTTGACCAGTGGATTGTACCAAGCTCTACATCAACTGTGCAGAGTACCCATGTACTGTCACAGCTGGTTCATGTGTTATGCAATGCAATGATACCACTGTCTGTAACCAGGTCAGCTGTACACATACCAAGGACACTCAGTTATTTACAGCATTAGCAGATGACTGTTGCTGTACACCAGTAAACACACTCATGTTTGGATATGACATACATGTACCTACCCTGGATATGTACATGCCACACACACACAACATATATGTAAATAGCATAGCTGATTGTTGTCCTTTGTGCAGACAGGTGGCTACAACCATTACACACATGCACATGGAATGTAGGTCCATGGCTGCTGAATGCTAATAGTACATAAGGTGTGATATCAATGTTGACAGAGGTAACATTCCCTCTGTACCAGTCACCCATTACACGTATCTTATCATACAACAGTTCATGTGTCATGTATGTCATTGCACATGTCCACCAATTGCAATGCCTACAAACATGCCCAAATGACAAGATTGCAGGACCTGCAGACATGTGCATGTAGTGGTGTGCGTTCAGATACCATGCGTGTGCAGTTGCTGATGTATGCAGGTGATGTGTATCTTAGTACATCAGGCAGTTGCAATACAGCCTCAACATTGCCAACTATATATGGTGATATGCTGAAAGTACGAAAAGATGTACCTCAGGAATGGACAGATGTGTGGAAATAACTAAGTGGTGGGGCATCTTTGCAGATGGATGTTTGCTGAGGACAGCTCACAGGTGTGTCACAAGTGGTCCTACAATAACCTGTGTAACTGGTAAGCAATGTTTTTTTTAATTGAAGGGCAACACACACAACATAGACAGCGGTCAGGGTGACACCGAAGGTAAATCACTTGACACCTGTAACAGTTAAGACCTCCCGTGTGCATATATCAGCACTGTTGCCAAAGGAAGCATCAGTACACTTTTAACACATGCAATACTGCTGTAAGTCTGTCATACATATCATGAGCTAGGCAGGTGTTTGATTCACAGTACTGGCATGTGTGGTTGCAAGTGTGTTGATATATGTCACGTATGGTGGAGAATACATCTCAGTGGTTACGCACTCTCCTGTACACTGTTGTAGTCATCTGTACAGACTGCAATGTAGAAAGCAGGACATAGGCAGGGACATGTATCTCACACATGTGAGGTATCTGTATGTGCATGACATAGGTGTATTCAATAGTGAATGCCACAGTGTGTGTATGTGTGCGTGTGTGTGTGTGTGTGTGTGTGTGTGTGTGTGTGTGTGTGTGTGTGTGTGTGTGTGTGTGTGTGTGTGTGTGTGTGTGTATGTATGGCTGTCTGATCCCTGGAGTGAGGATGTATGTTACCATACTGAACTGATAAGACCCCTACCCCCATCCAGGAGATGCAATCGACTATCCGGGTTGATGTCCCCAATCTTAGGCCATACTGACTTCCTGTACATGTGTATTCTCTGTGGTGCGTCATGTAGGTGCACAGTACTGTAATGATGATTTGCACATAGGCAGGGATCCTCACATCAACAGTAGCAACTGTGTGTGAGTGTGTGTTACTTTGTTGGTGAATCCGTTAGTGTGTGGGTGTGTTACTGTGTCACTGAATACATGTGTGTTAATACCTGAGTGTGTGGGTGCAGTTGTGTGTTAGCATCCTGTCATGGGAATGTGTATTACTGCTTCCCAATGAGGCATCACACTTCCCACTGGCCTCTACCCTTGCCATCAGCTAGATCACTCTCTTATCTCACCACTCCATGTAACTTTACCTGTGATGTCACCCAGTATGTATGTCATGTCCGTAGCCACAGTAGCTTAATACACAGCTATCATGCTCTTGGATCAGTAGATGTGTTTGGAACATGGGACATTCTAACTGTGATGTGGAAGCTACAAGGTGAATGCTGGTATATTCATACATACCTGTGAGTAGTCCACATTTACATATGGGACACTAACTGCAAACACTGGCATTCACTGGCACGTGCAAGTAGACCTGAAGGAGGAAAGCAGATCATCATGACCAACATGCAGTTACTGTTGTTACACAAGACACATACTGTTAACAGTATGAAATGCATTGTACACCTGTACTACATGGTATGTCTGCTGCCTGTCAACAGTACACAACAATTGTAATCTACACTTATCTTCCTAGTCTGTTCACCCTGTATATCAGACCATATGAGCATGTTCCTGCACCGATAGTGTGGATGACAGAAATGTGGTACAGGCATCATCATATGCACAGGGTGATAATGTTTGCCAGAGGCCTAGGCTGCACCATTGGATGACATCATGTGTGTGAGTTAGGGCCTTTGATCTAATTGGGCATGTGTGGATGTTATTCTTGTGTGTGTTGCAGTGCCCTACATATGTTTCCAGGGTGAGCGTTTATGTATGCACACAGTTCTGGCATGTGTCTGGCCTACACAGGGGTATTATTGACAGCTGCAGACTGTACAGGTCAGGTTTTACAGTTCACGGTGTCTGACCACGGCCACATGACCTGTGCATGCCAGGGGTTGCACGGGCACTACCAGGCAGAGGTGCAGATTGGGTACTGTCTGATGACACATATCCACTGGAACCATGTCCCTGTTGGGACCGTCCAGCGCTGCTGTGTCGTGTTGTGGACAGCACAGCACCAGCTGCACTGCTGCTGCTACAGCCACTATGGGAGTGGGCATGTGAGGTAGCTCATTCACGTAGACCTGAAACAGGTGATGTAGCAGGCCTACATCCACGTGTCCGATGCCTCACTCCGACCAGATGTTCCAACACAGACAGCTCATGCTCAGGGATTGTCATGCCACTGTCAAGGACTCCAACCATGTCACCCAATCATCTATCCAAAGCTTCAGCAATCTGCTGTTGAGCATTTACCATTGCCTGGATGCTGTTGTTTAAAGAATGGACAGCAACCCTCTGAAGCCTCTGATCTTCTCTGTTGTGCAATTCAGCACGTGCCTGTGCCTCAATTACAGCCTGAAACATGCATCTGGTGACACCAGCTGCTGTGCTCTGTCTTGCAGGGCCATCCTGGCCAGAGGTCCTCCTACGAGCAGCACTGGCCACGTGCCTGTGTGGGGCATCACCAGTCAGATGCTGACACCATGGTGTGCAGGCATACCTTCCATAGCCTGCACACTTTCCTGTTCCAAGCTACCATACACCAAGTGTCCTTCCTCTATCATCACTGGTGAGGGGGTATGTGTAGGCATGAGATCTGTGTGCATGGATGAGAGGGATATAGGTGGAATGGCAACCAATGGCACAGATTCAGCCCCTGACGACCCTGCCTGTGCCTCAATCATACATTCATCATCACTGCTAGAGTCTGTAGGGCCACTAACATCAGTTGGACCACAGGAGGGGAATGCACCTACATCACCTGTGAGGGGCAGACAAGAACTGTACATTATAATCTATACAATAGACACAGACACACACTCAGACACACAAAGACACACACACACACACACACACACAGACACACACACAGACACGCACACACAGACACACACACACACACACACACACACACACACACACACACACACACACACACACAGACACACACACACACACACACATAGACACACGCGCACACACACACACACACACACACACACACACACAGACAGACACACACACGCGCAGACACACAGAGAAACACACACACACAGACACACACACAGAAACACATGCTATGGCACCCAACATGCATGTGATATGGCACCCAACATGTATGTGATATGGCAGAAGGCATGCAACATGCATGTGATACGGCAGATGACATGCAGCAAATACAATAATAGGGGTAGTTATCATACATCCCTGGGTTGCACACAACAGCATGCATGTGTCATAGCAGAAGGCATGCAAATTACACAATCATAATAATAGTTAGCATACATCCCTGTGTTAAACAATGTAGACCAGCACAGGTTAACAGTACACCTGCCTGATGTGTGGCATATGACCTTAACAATCACAAGTAGTATGACATGTGATCTGCTGACATGTGCAATGACATGCATACATGTTTAACACAATGGTGTCCTGTCAAATATACAGTGGGGTAATGGTGTCCCAATGCAGTGTTGCCTGTACACCCTACAGATATACTGCACATTTAGCTGATGTGCATGGCCATTGCAGGGAATCATGAGGTGTTTCTATTGCTATACAGTGTGAGTTACAGACACAGTTCATAGCCATGACTGTGTTCAGATACAATACATATATACTGTGGTATGTGACCCACATCACTGAGGTGTATGCACACTAAACCATGATGTGGAATGTGTGACACAGGTCACTGAAGGGTATGCGGATGACACCCCTGCACATCTGCAACCATATTGCTGCTGCCTGGCAACTATGGCCAGACATGGCAAACTCGTCGGTACACCATGTCCCACATGACATCTGTGTACTACATACACACACACGAGGAGCAAGGATGACATTGATGACTGACACCAGCAAGGGGAATGTACTGTATCTGTGGGCTGATGTGGATACTGTACAGGTGACTGCTGTCATGTCATAACACACTCAAGATGTTCAACACATCTTATGTGGTGGATTGATGTGATGCCTACACAAGATTTGCACAGGCCTGTAGGATGTCTAGTGTTCCACATCTGCAATATAACCACTACACAAAGGCCATAGTTGGACCATATGGAGCCAATGTACGACAGGGTGTACAGACAAGCACATCACGTTTACTGTGTGTGTTGCTTCATGTGCTGGCCATCCTCCATGGCCATGTGTGCACATGTGTTGGTCAAATTATTGTGATGGGTGTCTGTTTCACATGTCTGTGTTGTCCCATATGACATACACCCATAGATGCCATATGCTCCACTGACGACAGGGTTATGCAGACAAAGGGTGGTATGTTTGGTATGTGGGATATGTTTTTCAGGATAGTTAGGCAGTGTTGCAGCCAGGCCACTAGATGTCATGGACATGTCAAGATAGCACATCACATTGTATGACATTCATAGCAGGGCTATGATCCACACCAGTGAATCCTGTGGGCTGGCCAAACTCCAGCTCACTGTGTAGAACTGTTTGTATTCCCCACATGTGTTGTTCTGATCTGTAGTACATGTCCCTACAGTGAACAGCACCTCCACCATTGCATGCACAGCTGTCCACTCATCTGGCAATGACAGTTTGTGAGGTTTCATGTCGGTGTTTTGCATAGTTTGCAAGATTTGCACATGGGTAGCCATTGTGATGCATTGCAGGTCTGACCTGTATATTGTGACAGGACCATACATTATGTGTACATGTGGTAAATGGCCACATGGCAGATAGATCTGTGTATTAAGATGCCTGATAAATAATAACAGTCTCACCTGCAATGGGCTGCTGTCTCAGCAGAATGCCAGAGGTACCTAAATAGCAGTAACACAGCAGTATGATCATTATCCATACCTGAATGATGGCTACAGGGTGCAATGTTCATGTTAACACATACACCAGTACAATAGACTATACTATGGAGTATGCACATGTGTGCATACACAGCGTAGCATACTATAGTATGTGGGCTGTGTGTATACATGCCTTGCATATGATGTTACATTACATATTGTACAGTAACACATGTAACTATATGGAATATAGCTGTTATAGGTGCAGTATTGACTTACCAGGCAACTCCAGGCTGGGTGGTTGAGAGACACCCACCTCCCCAATATTGGCTAAGGCTTGTAGATTTTGTTCTGCAGGTGTCCCCAGGCTGGCCAGTAGCTTTTTGGTACGTGTGAGTGGGGGCTGGGTTGGTGGTACACCACCTGTTGCACCTTGTTCCCTGGCGATTGCATTCACACACGGTTTCACCCATCTAATGAGGTCTGTACAGTGTCTACACACCTGCTGGTATGTGCGGTTGTGGCCACTCACATCATTAACCCTCCTGTGAAGTTCCATCCACAGGGCATCCCGCTGCTATGCATCCTGTGTCACATGGCTGAACAGGATATCATGATTGTCATTTAGGTATGGGGTGAGGGCCACATCCTCCAAATGGGTATAAGGGGGTAGCCTTGCACGTGGCATACCTGGAAGATATAATGATGGAGACAGGTGACAGTAACTCACAGAGACATACAGAGCTACAGCTGAACATACATGTGTACCGCATTTATTAGAATTAAATAGTTGTCTTTGCAAATCTACATGACACTGACACCACTGACATGTTTGTGTCACACACATTTGACACTCAGTGGTGATTGGATGTTATCACCATATATGTGTGTGTATCACCTGATTACATTGCTCATACTCCATGTAGATGCTGTCTTGATGTGGGCATGTCTGTTTGCCTGTACTGGTGTTTTTACCTATCAGCACATGGCTGGATGTGTCCACATTAATGCAGTCAACCTTGATGCTGTGTATATGTCACATATAAAGACTTATACTGCCTTAACAGACATGACCTGTGACCCTGCAGACTTGCTCATGGAAGGTTTTACATGTATGTGTTTTGCCATATACATCTACATGGCACTGTACAGCAGTTCAACATCCTGCCATGTATCACCTGTGTTGCACATGTGATACACATGGGACTCTGGCTAGCCAGATGGTATTTGCAGGGATGGATATCACCTATAGCATGTACAGTCAAAGTCAACTAGTAGGCTACATGTCCTGTGCCATGTATGAATCTAGGATGAAAGGTTATCTAGCTGTAGCTGACAGGCAGGTCTCTGGGGCCAGGTGGAGCAATGCCACATAACTGATCCACAGGGTTAATGATACATTTACCATGCAGTCATCACACCATGTCTGAGAGGGGGGCAATGTGCAGCTTTGCTGGACAGGAATGCATAGTATGGTAGGACTATGTAAAGTGTATGGGACAAGGATCTGTCCAGCATGTGGCGATCCTAGTACTAGGAAGGTGCATGTCCATGAAGTATGTGTTTGAAATCAGGATGTGTACGTGTAGCATGTCCAACATCACTGGGTTGGACATGGCTTTATTCAGGGTAGGCATCATGCTACATAATGGAGATGGAGATTGAGGAGGCTGGTGTAGGTCATCTGAACATGGCCAATACCCCTTAAAGGAAATATGTGATCTGATATGGGTCACTTGAGTGTTGAGTATGGCTGAACAATGATCTCTATATTCATGGATGGCACACTGTCATGATTAGAGTTGCCACATACAACTACCTGACAGGTGTGATGATGTAACTTTCACAGGAAAGACAACTGCCCAGCTGCATCCCTTACACACAGTGTCCATTATGTTGACCACTGCCTAGGTGTCAGTTCATGTGTACAGGGTTATTAACATAGGGGTGACAATGCAATATGTAGCTGTCGGATTGTGCCCATATGTCACACACTTCACCCACAAAGCCCCATCTGTATGTTGTCCACAATGCTCTGAGTCAGCTATTGCTCCTAGGTCATAGTCATCCATATACTTCAATAGGCAGATGCCTTATGTTAGTTTGTGTGGTATAGACTACAATGAGGGGGAGTACAATGAATTAACCATGTCTTACTGTAGCTGGCACTGGTGTAATGTGCATGTATTATTCAGACACCCTCTGTAGTGTTGGTTCTGCCAGCAGTCCCATTGCAAAACACTCCTGTGACACAGGAATGTACATCTAGTATACTGAGTGTAGGTGGAACACAGTATGGGTGATGATGTCTTATGACCTGGCAAGGTTATGATATGCAGTGTGAAATCAACCTTACTATCATCTACATCTGTACTGCTGACATCAAATAATTTGATCAAGGTTCATGGCCTTTCAGACCAGACTCAGCAGGATAGTAGTGCAGTACTTCCCATTATCACTGGTGTCTCCCTCTTTGTGGGTTGTGATACCTGTTGGTGTGCATCATTCAGTGTGTACACAGCCTGACATGAAGCTATGTTTTACATAATGTGTATGTGGAGAGCAATTTGTTTTGCCATATGTGTATGATACAACCTGGGATGTGGACAGGTCCCATGCAGCCTGAGTGCAGCTTGTACCTGCATAGTTGTGGTTACAGGGGCTCTGTAGTGTACATGGATATATGATTGTGCAACTGTTGGGGGGGACAGTGTTTTTATGTTATCCAAGACCATATCTGGATTGCTTATTCATGCCTAGCACTTGTTCAGAACTTATAAGCACTATGTAAGCTACTAATTACTATAGCACTCAATCTTCCTCATTACCTAGAGGTAAACAGTTTTTGTACGTACATTTCTCACTTGCTTAGAGTAAAATAGCTCTTGTACTCACTTTCATCACTTATCTAGGGGAAAATAGTTTTATATTCAGGCATGTCCAAGGGTCAGCACCCAGTGTTCTCTCCTGTCTATCTGATGAATCTGGACCTCTTGAGGCAATGTAGACATTGCTCATGTACACAGGCAACCCTCTCTACCTACCACCCAACACTACAACCTGTGAGAGATGCACTTATCTAGCCAAACTCGAGGTAAATCTCTCTCTAACCAAGACTGACTCTGACAGTCATGTGGAGAAGGTAAACATTTGCACCACACCACACTCATCCCATAGTCTCACTAAATCTACACCACTGAGAAAAACAGGTGCCGCTATAAATCTAAAGGTTCACTCATCAACTCAACTGAGCAAGCTGTGTTGATAACAATAGTAAAAAAGAATGCTTAACAACAAGAAGGCTTAAGGATAGAATCTATAACCATTTGTACGATATTAGGAAATCTAATCAACAGAATGCTTTAGCCAGACACATTGTGTCGAATGAGGGACATGATTTTAGATTTAGAGTGTTGCAATTAGTAACCCCCAGTAAGAGGGGGGGTAACAATATGAACCATTTGCGCATCAGGTGCCTGGTCTTAATCAATCTATAACCATAAAGCCCATACTTGAAGCACACAGTAATAAATGATGTCCTAATACATTTTTCTTTACATCATTTTTTCGTTAGATTATTCATTGATATATATACATATTTCTATATTACATGGAGTTTTGAAATAAATATTTATATATTATATGTTATACTTGATGCCTAAGTCATGATTTAAGTGATAGAATTCTATAGTAAGTCTTTTATGTGAAGTATAGGCTTTGTTTATATATTCTATATCAGAGACGTATAAGCTTCCTGGCGCTTTGTATTTTAAGGCGTGCATTTTAAGGCATGCATTATAAGGCACGTATTTTAAAGTTTTAAATGCTTATCTTGCAGAATGTTTTTATATTTTATTATACATTTAATTTATAAGATGAATATGTTCAACTTATTTTATTGCGGCATTAGAAATGATTATGAATTGTTAGTATGTTTGAGCACTTGCTGATGCTTAGCTTTTTAGTAGACTTCTAACTGGTGTTCAGAATGTAGTGTAATGCACTCAGGTAATTGTGATTTTAAGTGATTTTATGTAATTGATTAATTGATTAATTACTTTGCTAAAATGAATGATTTATACCCTTTGTATAAAAGGACGTTATAAATGAAATATTTTAAGATCTGATGAAGCATACCTGTTAGTACACAAAAGCACTCATCTTTTTTACTTGTTTAAACTGTTTCTTAAATAAATGTAGAATTTTACAGTTCTGTTTATTTGTTGATCGTGGTGGTATTCACGCGTTTTTTACTATTGTAAATCTACACCACCATAATCCACACATAGTAACACAAAAACATTCGCGGAGGCCCTGAATAATAATCTGTCTAAGCAGTGTGCCCCTCAACCACAGCCAATAAGGCAAATCAACGTACCCAACACACTAGTCATAGGTGACTCTATAGTCAGGCACACTGATGTCCCACTCACAAGGCTAAACAAGGAGAAGGTTACTCTCAGCTGCCTGTCGGGTACCAGGATCCGCCACATAACCCAGGTCACTTCAGGTCCTTTTCCCAGTATAGTCTTAGGGGAAATTGTATTATTTCTATCCCTGCTTTTAGTGACATTCCCTTACAGGAGACAGTAGTGAGGATTGAGGTTGCTTAGTGACTGATCCAGGGTAAAGAGGTATTGTCACATTAACATCTTTGGGGAATTTGATGACTGCACCCAGTTTGCAATCATCAGCAAACTTGTTAATACATAGGCCATCTATTTTTGCCTGTACTTATGAAAAATAGACATCAAACAGTAGAAGGCCTCTCACCAGTCCCTGCAGAACACCACTGTTAATAGGTCTGTTAGTAGAGTTGGCATCCCCAGTTTTAACTGTATGTGTTCTGTTTGTGAGCCATTTGGCAAAACATCTAGTAATGTAAGGGTTAGTCCCCAGCTGGGTGAGATTCTCAATGATGTCTAAGTGAGAGATAGTGTCAAAGCCTTGGCTAGGTCAAGATAGCAGTGTGAACTGTTTTGCCTTCATCCAGGCCATTGGTAATATTCTTGAAGAAGTCCACCAGGTTTAGCAGGCAAGATCTGCCCTTAATGAAGCCAAACTGGGTTGGGTCAAGAATTTGAAGGTCACCTATATCTTTGTTGATAAGATGCATGATGATTCTCTCCATGGCCTTGCAGATAAGGCTGGTTAGGCTTATGGGTCTATTGTTCCAAAAGTCAGTTGAGGGACCCCCTTTGTGCAAATGGATTATGGTTGCTGTTTTCCACTCAGCTGGAACAAAGCCAGAGCTTAGACTGAGATTGAAGAGTGTGCTCAGCAGTTCTGCTAACTCCTGTTTTAGACCATTTAATAAGCAGCCTGGAATGTTGTCTAGTCTTATAGAGACTATGTTTTTAGCCTTGGATAGTGTCTCTAAGACCTGCTGTCTGGAGATACTTGGCAGAGGACTGGTGACAGGTATGCTATGGGGTATGACTGGTAGGGACAGGGGGTGAAGTTTTCACTAAACTTGTCTGCTAACCAGTTAGTGATGTCCTCAAGTTCAGAATAAGTGGTACTATCCACAGCTAGTTCAGAACACAGCTAGGCCTTCCCTTTTAGATTTCAGATGTAGCTAAAGAATGCTTTGTGACGTACCTTAGCTAGGGATGTTAATTTTGTTTCATAATTAGTTTTAGAGGACTTTACAAGATGTCTAATCTGGTTGTTTATGCTTTGGATAGAGTTCTTCTTTTGCTGGGACTGTTCCTTCTTGTTTTTTTTTTGCCAGCAGTTTCTTTCTCTTATTGTATAACCTATTTATGCTGGTTGTCCACCATGGTGGCTTATTTTTTCATGAAGATCTTGATTTGATCCATTCCAGTGCAGCTGATTCTACACATTTATACAGGTGCTTATAGAGGACATTTGTGTACACCCCAGTATAGGGGTCACTGCTATAAGTGTTGGCAGGGGGTCTGAAACTACTGATGCCATCATTCAGTAAGTTACAATTTGCTTTGGAGAAATTTTTAAAACTTTTTGTTCCTGAGGTTGGGTCAGGTATGATCATTACTTTGAACAAGACTGATTTATGATCGGATTTACCAGGTAGGCCCCACACATGGGGTGGTGCAGCTATCCTCCATGTTGGTGAGTACTATGTCAAGGATGTTAAAGCCTCCTGTGGGAGTGCTGACTATCTGTTCCAGAGCATTTTTGTTAACAAAGTCCAGGAACCTTTGGGCAACCGCGTGTATGCTCATATGTTACTCAGTCGATAGAAGGATAGTTAAAGTCACCCATTACCAGGGTATTTGGCTGTACTGAGAGTGACTCAAGTAGGTCCAGGTAGGCTGTGTGGTTTTTGTGGTTCATGGTGGGGCACCTATAGCTAACAATGACATGGAGGGGGTTCTTTCCTACAGTTAGTTGGACATGGAATAACTTTAAGGAGTCCTGCTGTTTAACCAGTCTAGAGGTGTATATGTCTTTAATGAAGATGGATACTGTTCGTCCCTTGTTTCTTTCATGTTCATTGTGTGGTCTGAATGTGTGGAAGGCATTGTAGCCCTGCATGGTTGGGGTATTCTCTGAGGCCTTGAACCATGTCTCTCTGACTGCACTGACATCAGCAACTTCCAAGGTGAGAAGTGATTCAAGAGAGTGCAGTTTCTGATTTAGACTCCTAGCATTAAGCAGCATAACCCTGAGTTTGTTTCTGGAGAATATTTTTATGTCAGGGAATTTTGTTCTTATGGCATTTCCTAGAAAAGGCACTATGGAGAAAGCAGGTACCTTTGCCAGCAGCCTAAAGTCTAGAGGCAATAGGTGAAGGCCATCTCTGGCAAAGCAGCGTGGTCTGTCGACCATATCATCCTAGGCTGTCAGATACTGGATCCCCCTGGATTGGCACCAGAACCTAAGCCAATTGTTGAAGTCAGTCATTTTTTGTTTCTATTGTGGCATCATGCTAGGTGAGGGAAGAATGCTGCTTAGTCTAGGGACTTTCCTGCCTGGGACACATAATCTAAAAGCTCCATCATGTCTCTCTTCATATAGTCTAGTGAGGTACGTCTCAAGTCATTCACTTGTTGTTGAGACTTGAGTGTGTGCATGATTTGGTGGATCCTGGCACCAGACAGGCAGCTGACGGCAACCTTGTCTATCCCTTATTCTCAGCATTGATCAGACCAAGTATTGAATATAGTGCCCCCTTCAGGATGTATGTAACAAAGCATATCAGACAATTAGAAAGACCTCCAATGATTCATAACAAACAAAGACAACAGGCTTAAAGTCCATGGGCAATCAAGAGAGGCTGGAAGCTCTTTCCCTTTATTCTTTGTCTTATAGACCTTTGAAGTGAGACTTTTTTTACTTAATGTGCTATTAGGTATCTGGCTATCCTGCAACTTCAGTATCTTCACAAATTTTCAAAAGCAAATAAATGAAACACAGTGGTGGGGCAGGTTTGTAACCCTGCACCACCCACTCCCACTGGAATAAACACCCCATACATGTTCAGTAGTGTGATTCACTATCCTACTTTAAACATTGCCTAGATGACTGGATGGGTATCCATGAATTTACTCTTGGATTGACAGGTATGGTCCTTCTGCAGAAAAGAGATGAGGCCTGAATGAGAGTATTGGCAAGGCATAAATGAGTTAATATTTAATGACACTGGAATATCTATGAATCTATGAATCTATGAATCTATATCTCTGTGTTTCTGTATTGCCACCTTTGCAGAGTACTGCAGCCTCCTGCTGATTGTCAGTAAAAGACTTAGTGTCTGACTGCTCATGGAGAGCTGGAATTCATATAGATGACTTGTACCTCATCACGAGTGACATGTAACACAGTGCTCAGTAACACTGAGTTCTTGTGTTGCTGAGATAGGGGTAGATTGTTTATAACACACCAACAGTTTACGTGGGTATATCTTTACATTCAAAGGTGCACATACTTGACACAGGGAGACAGAAGAAGGAGATGTGCTCTCAGACAGTGAGTGCTGCAGGCCTCGTATGATTGTTGTCAGCAGTTGCTCCAAAACATTACATCTGATAAGGTCCTTCAAGATCATGTCTTGCAGGACCTTGTGGATGAAGGGACTCTCCTGTTGGCCATAATACAACACATGAACAGGTTCACTGAAGGATTACCAACATGATTGCTCTTGTATTCTCCAAGAAAAGTACCTGGCATCCAAGTAAATGGCCATGGATGGGGTTTCACTGATATAATCACCATTAACCAAGACACAAGAGTTCCTGCCATCTCTGAATTAGGGACATGAGAGCACACTTTATCAAGGTGTATGACCTCACCTTGGAGCATAACTACACAGAGCAATTTGTGTGTCTGTTGTTGATGGTGCAGGTGTGTATTACCTAACGCATGGCTCTCAACTGTCCAGATTTTTGCAGAATGTCAGATTTTTGCTTCATATTTTTGGTTTGCTCCTCATAAAATGTGTAGTTTTCTAGAAAATCACTGAGGACTGGTCAATAAATAATGACATACATTTGAGTTTCCGATTGGATATCCTTCATAAAATCCATACTAACACAGCACTTGTTAGTTTATCTACTTTCTAAGTTTAAAAAAAGCAATAGTTAACATCTGTCCCTATTTTTTGGCCTTTGTCCCCCAGTTATATTAGGCTTTGTCCAGATTTCCTGCACTATAAGTTTGAGAGGTATGTCAAACAGGTTGAACAATCTCTACAAAATGGCTGACCTATATCAATGCAACTAATCAGCATGGCTTATTTGCTGTTACAGGCAGATCAATACTTACAGCAAAAAGATCATTCTGGTCAAGGTATGTTAACTTTAGAGCACAGATTCACCTACAATGAGTTGTGGATGCTAGTAAAAGGTGCATTTATGTACTTCAATATGCTCATGTGTTTTCACAGGTGCGGTGTTGTCAGGTTAATCCACCATGGATATAAGGCATGCCTAGTTTTTGAGCCCAGTGATGAAGTCATTCACATCCTGGCACAGCGAGGTGTTATGGTGACAGGTTAAGCATAGTTAATGTGATGACTATGGCTATATCCATGCACACTCACACATGCCAATCATCACTATCCACCTCTGCCCAATTTAGTTGCACCGACTAGTCCTCCTGTCCTTCTACAACCACCCAACCAAGATACACACACTCTCCCACAACAATAGCCTGCACCACTCCCTCCACACACACATTGTCCATTGCTGACACCTGTTACTGCAGCCCTCCTCACCTGTGCATTTCATGACATCTGTGGTCTGCCCTCAATATTCTGGTACCTGAGTAGCCTATGTTTGAAGCACAGTATGATAAGTCCAGGCAAAGTATAGCATAATCTGGTTGTATTACTGCATGCATCATTGTTATTGCTATATTTTACATTTAATCCCATAGTGTGAACCAGATTCTTCCTCTTTGCTAGTGCCATAGCATGCTGTGTCCTATTCTGCCTCATAAGGCCATGCCATGTGGCTAGCTTCTCCATGGGATCCTTAACAGGAACCCACTCCTCTACAGACTCCAAGGATGAGTTATTTCAAAATACCTCTCCACTGCTGTATTTGTTTGCATACCAACAAGTGTACAATACTGCATACACAACAAATATTTTGCTATATGTTTTGACATTGTACTGAGAGGCACTACCAGAAATAAACTGACAGCAGAAGCAGACATTCATCAGCTCAAATAGAAATTTGACAATGTTGTTGTTCTGTGAAAGACTGATGTTGGATGTATTGTCTGCAATGGTCTGTGGGATTGTTTTTGGTGTTAGTCATGGATCCAAGGCATATCTGGCATCGCCAATAAGATAACCCTGTGGAATATCACCCTGCACAAATAACTGATATATGCTGTATGTGTGCCAGGTGCGGTAATGATAGGCACTACCTGTGTTGCCCAGTGAAGCATTTGATATTACATGATGTGCATTGCAGACCACCTGGAAATTAATGGACTGGAATCCCTTATGGTTACTATATCATTGTTCCCCTTCCCAGGTGGAGCTTTATTACAAAGTGCAGTCAAAGGTTCCTATTAACTCATGGAAATAAGTTATTTCATTAAATTCCTACATGGTGTTCCTTCTTTCCACATAAGCACTTCAACTTACTGAAGCATGGCACTGGGAAACTGGTGGAATATACTTGAAGCAGATGCCTCCAATACACCCACCAGGTCCCCTGATCTTTGCTGAATGGTCTCTGTAGCCAATATTGTCAAATCTACACATATCTTGGTGCACAAAGGAATATGTATAATTCTGAAGAATTTTTGAACACAAAGATGAAAGTGCTTAATCATTTTAATAAACCTTGCCAGTATAGTGAGTCTTTTTGGTAGTATTGTGTTTTTGTTAAGAAGGGAGGTGATGATTAGTGATCAGCAGTATGGTTTCATGCCAGGAAAGAGCACTACAGATGCAATATTTGCTCTGAGAGTGTTGTTGGAGAAATACAGAGAAGGACAGAAGGAGTTGCATTGTGTCTTTGTGGACTTAGAGAAAGCATATGACAGGGTGCCTAGAGAGGAGTTGTGGTACTGTATGAGGAAGTCGGGAGTGGCAGAGAAGTATGTAAGAGTGGTACAGGATATGTACAAGGGTAGTGTGACATTGGTGAGGACTGCGGTGGGAGTGACAGATACGTTTAAGGTGGAGGTGAGTTTACATCAAGGATCAGCTCTGAGCCCTTTCTTATTTGCATTGGTGATGGACAGGTTGACAGATGAGATTAGACAGGAGGCCCTGTGGACTATAATGTTTGCAGATGACATTGTGATATGGAGTGAGAGTAGGGACCAGGTTGAGGAGACCCTGGAGAGGTGGAGATATGCTTTAGAGAGAAGAGGAATGAAGGGAAGCAGGGCTAAAACAGAATATATGTGTGTAAATGAGAGGGAGGGTAGAGGAATGGTGAGGATGTAGGGAGTAGAGTTGGTAAAGGTGGATGAGTATAAGTACTTGGGATCAACAGTTCAGAGCAATGGTGAGTGTGGAAGAGAGGTGAAGAAGAGAGTACAGGCAGGGTGGAATGGGTGGAGAAGAGTGTCAAGAGTGATTTGTGACAGACAGGTACCAATAAGAGTGAAAGGGAAGATCTACAAGAGGGTCGTGAGACCAGCTATGTTATATGGGTTGGAGACAGTGGCATTGTCGAAAAGGCAGGAATCAAAGCTGGATGTGGCAGAGTTAAAGATGTTAAGATTTGCACTGGGTGTGACTAGGATGGACAGGATTAGGAATCAGTATATTAGAGGGTCAGCTTAGGTTGGACAGTTTGGAGACAAAGCAAGAGAGGCGAGATTGTGTTGGTTTGGACATGTACTGAGGAGGGATGCTGGGTATATTGGGAAAAGGATGCTAAGGATGGAGCTGCCAGGTAAGAAGAAAAGAGGAAGGCCTAAGATGAGGTTTATGGATGTGATGAGAGAGGACATGCAGGCGGTTGGTGTGAAAGAGCATGATGCAGAGGACAGGAAGAAACTGAAACATATGATCCGAAGTGGCGACCCCTAACGGGAACAGCTGAAAGAAGATGATGATGATGATGATGTGTTTTTGTGCTCAAAATGTATGCATTTCTGATTCTTGCTGCCATATTTTTGACCTTCATTTAAATTTGCAATAAGATTCATTTTAATAATGTTGCTCATTTCCATGGTGGTAATATCATTCATGGGAAACATCAGATCTTAATAAATGTTCTGGCTATCCCAAGCAACAATACTATCTGTAGCCAAATAAGCCTCAGTGATCTCTACCTCTTATTATATGTCCTGCATATTTCTTTTATTAGTCAGCTCATCTGTAGCATAAATATGCTGCCTTTGGTGATCTAGTATCCTGATTTTACCCAGCATGCTCTGCTTAAGTGACTTACTAACAATAAATTGTAATTACTTTGCACAGAATGAGTTTTGATTTACATTTTTTGTTGTTGTTTTATTGTAGATGGAGTACCAAAACTGTAAAAAAAAATCATTCTCAGAATAAAGAATAATTCACACATTTTTAAATGAAACCATACACCAGACAAGCAAAATAAATGGTATCTGGAAAATGTGATTGTTCTGTGTCTTCATTATCCATATGACAGTTTGATTCACGAGGCTATCACTGCTGGGAGAAACAGCAAACAGGTAGAAGAGGCACAAATTCATGATCTGTCTCTCTTCATTCAAGCATTTTGCTTAGACACTTGGAACTCAGTATTTCTCTAAATGTGTCCTTGTAAAATGAAATGCATAGTACCCATCTGCCATCTCACTTCTTTACTCTGTCATTCTTTTACTGACATGTATAATTTTCAGTTTTCCCTGCTAAAATAATAACCTATCAGTTCATTTTAGTTGCTATGACAAAAACTGAGTCAAAGCAGGACATCTTATTCTTTCCAGAGCTCCAGCTCATCCCTGTTTGTAATAGGAAGCAATGCATTGAACTAGTTCCATATGACATAAACATGCCACATGCAGGAATGGACATACTGAATTAAGTGTTCTGTGTTAAGTAAGAAGGAAATTGTGTTCATCTTTTGCTTAGTCTAGATTGGTATACTTTTTACAAATATTTAAATTAGACAAGTAAAGATCCTCATAAATTAATAAACTGAGATATTGCATACACTAATCCAACAAAAATTGTTAAAAAATTAAGGTGAAATTGACAAATACATATTTAACCATGCATAACCCCTTCACAGCAAACTTGTAAATTAATCTTTATTTATGGGTTCATAACAAAATATGGCAGATGTAATCATTATTTCTAATGAAATCTAGAAACTGACATCAATTTAACACAGATACCAATCTGTGTAAAAAAAATGAAGAAAGCAGTTCTGCAAAGTGAGAAACCACTGGCATGCACTTTAATATTGGGGCGGGGGCTTCAGTTCCACAATCGTTATGGAGAAAAAAAATAAAAGAATGAACAACTTCTCTTAAGCCCCACATTAAGCATTCTGTCACTATATACAGTAGAGATGAAGAGCACCTGCAGTTCAGAAAATAAACATCAGAAGCAACCACTCCCTCAAAATGCATGGCATAAAAGCTGCATCACATAAATCAAGGATTATCTTTGCAAATAAATACAATTAAAACAGCTGTCGTTGCTACAATGTACTTCAGTATTTTTGATCTGATAATTATTCACTCAAAAAACAAGCCTATAAATAATCAGCATGCTCACAATATAGACACACAAACAGATACACACACACACACACACACACACACACACACACACACACACACACACACACACACACACACACACACATAGGGGTGTAGCTAGGATTTTCAAATTTGTACTGACAGCTCTCAAACTGCTACCCCCCTCCCCAGCCATACGATATTCTCGTAATTCACGGTTCGCTCTTTTAGTGTCAATAAAGAGGCATTCGCTGTAATATAATATAAATTCACTCAAACTCGGTTCCTTGAATTGAAAATTAACCTGAAATGTCAGTTCTTTGAAAAATGCAGCATGGTAGTTGGGGTAGAGACTTTATGCTTTTGTTTTCTGTAACTAAGGTACAGGTTTTGAGCTTCAGTAAATTACTAACAACCTGCTAACACTAACTAGGATGTTTCATTCACACACACACTCCTACCTACCTCTTAGTAGAAGAAATATGGACAAAGCCTAAAATAAACAGGGACAGATATTAAATAATGTTCTCGTGAACTTAGAAAGTTGCTAGAATAACAGGATTTGTGCTAGTATGAATTTTTTTAAAGGACATGAAGTCTGAAGCTCAAATATCTGTCATTATTTAGCAACTTCAGCCTTCAATTATTTTCTAGAAAATCACAAAATTTATGAGGAACAGACAAAAAATATGGGGCAAAAATCTGGACATTCTGCAAAATGTGGACATTTGAGAGGTATGCTACCTACCACACACACACACACACACACACACACACACACACACACACACACACACACCTCTCAACCTCTTACAGCAACAAACTCATAAATAAAACTGAGGCAAAGGCCCAAAAATAAGGATATTTTTTAAATATTGCTCTTATAAACTTAGAAAGATAATAGAATAGTAGTAGGTCTTGCATCAGTATGAATTTTCTGAAAGGTATGAAATCTGAAACTGAAATGTCTGCATTATTTTCTAACTTCAGTCTTTAACAATTTGCCACTAATTTGCCAGAAAACTGCAATTTTATGAAAAACGGACCAAAAATGTGATGCAAAAATATAAAATTGACAGACAATACAGCTGGGAACCTGTCAAAGGAGGGACACCATTTTAATATGAGCACAGTTAACTTAGAGCAGCTGACAAAATTAGAGAATCTGCATGCATTTCTGAAATAAAAGTAATGTATAACTCTGATCATTACAGTTATTTATAAAAGTAAAGTAAACCCTCTATGTTTTCTTCCAAAATTGCTATCTTGTGGAGGGATCATTAGGGGAAGAGTAACATTTTGAGCCAAAATCAGGGACAGTTGAGGTTTGGCTATGCCTAATTCTATAAAGCAATTTATTTGCATGTACCTCTCAACCTGTTAATGCAATAAATCTGGACAAGGCCAAATATATTGAGGGAACATATAAACAGTACTAAAAATTGCTCTTGTATAAACTGGAACAGTTGATAGAACAGGTCTTATTTTAGCATGCATTTTTCTGAAGGTTATAAAGTCTGAAACTAGTGTGTCATTATTTAGTGACTTAATTCCTAAATCATTTGCCAGAAAACCACAAATTGAGGAACAAACCAAAAATAAGAAGCAAAAAATCTATTCATTCTTTGAAAATCTGGACAGTTGGGAGGTATAGTTCAGCTGGGGCTGTCTAAGTTTGCCCCTCACAAAACCATGGTCGAATGGAG
Organism: Protopterus annectens; assembly: GCF_019279795.1. Taxonomy (NCBI): domain Eukaryota; kingdom Metazoa; phylum Chordata; order Ceratodontiformes; family Protopteridae; genus Protopterus; species Protopterus annectens. Next base: position 215,873,708 of record NC_056738.1, read on the forward strand.
CCTCCCCTGCAGCCATTCCAATGATCCATTACTTTGCTATTTCACTTCATTTACCATAAACACTAATGTGCATACTGATTTACTTCTATGATGATTTGAACTTCATTTGAAAGTTTTATTTTGCATTTTACAGCACAAACACTAAGACATCTGCTAAACAAACTTGGCATTAAAACTTCTCTGCCCTTGAAACTCACATTCATTGAAACAACATTAAAACCCACATTCAAAGAAAAATACATTTTACCCGTGGCAGATAAAAATTAATTCTGGGCTGCTTTTAAATCATAGGCCCCTTGCATATGAAACATACATGTGCTCTTTGATACACCTTCCTATTGCTTTGAACATTTTTCCAGTAAACAATGAAACAAAACTGCCCAATTCAGAACATTTCCATCATAAAAGTCCAGTCAAACTTTTACAGTCCACCATTATCAGTAAATAATATGCACAATCTCTGAAGTAGTAAAAAAAGAGATCTAAATAATTCCACGTTAAATAAATCTAACTAATGAAGAGGTTGCTGCTAGCAATCACCTTTATATTTCATGACTTCACCGAAAAATAAAGTGTCTGATGCCCCTGAGGAATAAATTGCCTAAATTACATTAATAATAAGCTAGTAATATTGCAATAGGAAATGGACGGCAAACTGATAACAGGCTCATAGTTAGTGTCTTAACTTTCAGTACAGCAGCATTCACCCCTTATGGGAGTAGAACCAACAAACTTCTGCATTAAAAGCAAGTACACAACATTTTGTGCTACTAGCAATGTGAGCCGATTTAGCATAATCAGCACTAAACTTCTCTTCCCCTGCAGCTCTCAGCTCCTTGTAAAATCTACTTAATATTCAACTACATCTCAACTTCAGCACAAGAAGTCTGGAAAAAGCCAAATTTATTGGGGTGGGTCAAAAGGGCAAAAACAGGAACACATTAAACATTGCTTGTATAATCTTGAAAGCTGCTAGAATAAAATGCTGTGTTACCATCATACATTTTACTGCCAAGGTCACTGTGCAAAATAGTCAGAACAACATACCACTATGCCAAATCACCTGCTTTGTGAAAGAGAGGAAGACTGAAACTTAAATGGCTATCATTTAATGAATTCAGTTCTCACCATAGCTGTCAACCTCTTAGCACAAAACACCTGGACAAACCCAGTAATGAGGGAATACAGCCCTCAAACATATTCAGTGAATTCAGTTCTTGCCATAGCTGTCAACCTTAGCACAAAAACCTGGACAAAGCCAATAACAGGGTATTACAGTCCCAAAAATAAGGACAAATTTCAAATAGTCATAAACTTAAAAAAATTGCTATAAAAAGGTTGTGTTAGTATATATTTATTGCTAGAATAAAAAGTTGTTTTACTATGTCACAAACACAGGGATAAGATGCAGACTCCACACAGAAGGCACCCCAACCAAGAATCAAACCAGA
>NC_056738.1:215880158-215935158 GCF_019279795.1 Protopterus annectens
CTGGCACACTAGCAACTCCCCAATTCCCTATGTGACTAAGTAGCCACGTATGTCCCATTTACACCCCAGCTTTTTAAACTATGTCAGAGTGTGTACAGTAACAGAGTGAGATGTGTGAATAATAGTGATGTGGAACATGGTACTGTGTGTGAGAATATTCAGGTAGTGCTAATAAACATTCATCCCGCAGGTCTGTCAGATACCAACACTGTGCCCAGAAATACAAAAATTATATGCAATTGCTCTGAATAATGAGGTATTGCACAGCACTATCACCCACACTGTCCTACAAATTATAACTGTCTAGGAAATCTGTATAAGAGTGTTGTTATACAAGATCAGAATGCATAAGTACATGGGATTAATAAGACAGAAAGCAGATTGGAGATATACAGCAATATCAATATAGCAGACACAACTGTGATGGAGAATATTTAAGTTGTAGCAAACACAGCCATGATCTGAATCATGGGAGTGGAATTAGACTACATACAGATTCATATCCCACAACTGTACATATGATGCCAGAATGTCCAGTATATGTGCCCATATCTGCTGCCTGTCCCCCTGGTAAGTCTGTGTGATGATCACAGATGTGTAGCCAGCAAACAGGGAATACAAGTGATTGTCAACCATCATGAGAACACACCTGTCACTGTAGAACCCCCCGAAACTGTTAGGAAAGTAATATTTCAAGTATGTCCTAGCTACACTCCCATGTTGTCAAGCTGTGACCAGAGTGTGTACAGTAACAGAGTGAGATGTATGTGCACAATACTAATGTGTAATCTGGAACTTTGTTTGGCAACAGTCAGGTAGTGCTAACAAACATTGCTCCCACAGGTACGCTGGATACGAACACTGTGCTGAGAAATACAGACCAATATAACCTGTACTGGTACTGTCCACCTTGGTATTGTAGGGGATTGTGAGTGTTGCAGTTTCTCTGAATAATAAAGTATCAGTGGTCACTGTCGCCCACACTGTGCTACATAATATAACTGTGTAGGAAATCATGTATATGTGTGTGTCAGATCACTAAAGGTGGAAGAGGTCAATATTCTAGATATGTCCAGGCACACCAGCATGTGGTCAACACATGGCCAGAGTCTGTGCAGAAAGAGTTGGATAGCATAGTGCAAAACATCAACCTGGAATCTGAGCGTATGTGTACAGTCAGTGTTAACAAACATTCCCTCCACAGGTATACCAGGTAAGAGGAGTATACTGCAGGTAAAACCGCTTCATGTATAATGATGATGACAGCCATACCACTGTCCACAAAAAGGCTATAGGGTAGTGTAGTCAGACTTGTAAGGTACAGATAACAGCACTGACTAGGAAAGTAATGTGGACTACAGGAATATACTACATGTTAATTGACACCGTTCTACCCCCATCTTATCGTCAACAATAATCAACATACCCACCCCAACCTGTATGTACTGACTCTGATAATGTCCAGTTGTTTGGGAAATATTTTAATGGTTCCCATGCATGTGCCATATTGAATTATTCCAACATTGTTGGCATGGTGCCATCAACGTACCTGCATGAAGTTCTTATAACCACTGTGGTCCCATATATGCATGTGTTTTGTTTGCTATGTAACTGTTCCGTATCTGGTGTCTGGGTTAATGGTAATATCTATGCATGCTGTTATACCTAACCCTGGAATGTGTTGACTAATACTAACCTATATATGATGATGAAATCTAAACACTATAGCATGCTTGGGAAGGCCGGTACCAGTGGACCCACCTGTCCCACCTCAGCTGGCCGTGGCACTGGGCACCAGCATGTCTGAGGTCCAACCCCAGAACTCCCTGTCCATTGGTCCTGCACCACCTTCGGGTAGAACCTCCTCAGGGGATGGGGCTCACCCCCCTGGGAGTGGGCACAGACAGGCACCTGTCACCCGTCACCAAGTCAGGGTCATCATGCGTAGAGTGATCAACGAGCAGTTCGGTGATCTTCTATGCCAGCTTGAGGGCCGTGTGTCATGATTAGAGAGTCAGCCTGGCTCTGTGGCTCATTCCCCAGCACAGCCACCTTTGGGGCTGTGAAGGTGGAGTGGTGGCTGCCCATGGGTGGACACCTCAGTCCCACTGTTACCACTAGGGGGCTTGTGGGCTTCCGATATCCCAACACCCCTCTCCATCAAGGTGTTTACCCCCACATGTGTCATATACTGTCCCTGTATGTGTCTTGTGTGTCTTGTCTGTTAACCTACTCAGCCTACCTCCCCAAATATACCTACTACCCCTACCCAACATCTCACTCTCACCTGAAAAAAAAATGGTCAATCTTTTCCCACAAAAAATCTTCCCCATGCATAGCTGTCCATTTTGCACATGTGTCCACTGGACACATGCCATCTGGTCTAATTGGCATCACAACTTATTATTGTTGTCCTCAGCCCTCTCCCAGGGGTTTGAGTATCAAAATCTCCCTCCAAATTCAGTGTATATGCACAGCTGTTGCTGTAAAAGAAATGGGCAGCTATGGACCTTCCCTACACCCTTCCTGCACATCCCTAGTTATTTTCCCTTCTGTCTTTCCCTCTTTGTGCCCCCTTTTCACCACTTTCCTATCAATCCTTTTTTCTTTTCTTTTGAAGAAATTAGCATGGGGTAAGTGGGAGTAAGCACTTTTAAGCAGCAGTAAGCGGGTCTAAGCCTGTTTGCAAGGGGGTGTAAGCAATGCCTACACTGGTTAAGCAATTTAGAAGCTAAGTATAAGAAACTGTAACCAGAAGTTAGCAGTGCTTACCTCCGTGCAAACCCGCTTCCAACTGCTTTAAAGTGACTTAATCACTCTGTATCCAATGGCCTGTGTTCTGCCCAGGAACAAAATAAATAGCCTCTGCGAGACTTGAACCCAGGACCCCGTACACCATAGACAAAGTGATTTAACTCTAAGCCATGCTAGATATGCACAAATTTGATGTTTGCAAAAACATATCATCCAGCGCAGTCATGCAACAGTATAGAGAATGCATACCAACATTTAGATGTATGTGTGTGTGTGTAAATATATCAATATCTGAACAGATACAACATATATATATATATATATATATATATATATATATATATATATATATATATACATATATATAAATATATATGAGCATATATGCATGCACATGCCTACATCGACACATATATATATCTACACCTATATGTCTAGATATACACAGCAAGTTACATATATGTGCACAGATATATATCTATGTACGTATATACAGACATGGTTATATATATGTAAGCAGATATTTGTGCATATATATATATATATATATATATATATATATATATATAGGTATATATGGCCATACATCTGTATATAGCAATGATAGATTAACAAAAACATATATGTCCACATGCACCATTAATGGGGTTGAGAGGCCCCAAACAATATACGTCTTGTATGAATAGACATACTCCCCCCACAGCCAAACATGTCACCCTGCAATACACTAGCAAGTGTTGCAGATCCCATAACCAGGAGATGACACGACATGGACACAAGATGTTAACAGTACTACAGCCCACCTGTATGATGTCAGGCTGGTATTGGTAACATATAATGCAGTAAAGTCTGCCTCTGATAGGAAATGTAAAATGTGGAAGCTATCAACATCCCCAGGATAAATATACACAGACACATAAATGCAGATACAGATATATATATATATATATATATATATATATATATATATATATATATATATATATATATATATATACACACACACATAGAGAGAGAGATACATGTGACTAAACATACACATGCAGAGATATGTGCACTAAAACACATATGTAGAAGGTGCACACAGTATGGAACAGCCACTATGCCTACAGTTAACACCTGAACAACTGGACACTGTATGGGCCACCCATACAAATGACAATCATTGCCTGCAACATACCTACAAACAGGTCTTGGAAAAAACACCACACACAGGTTTGCAGAAATGGGAAACCTTTATTTGCATACTATTACAGTTCTATATGCCATGTCATATAGCTGTTCAGACACTGACATCCATATAAACAGAGTAATGCAACTGTGAAACAGTTATAGTAATAAGGTAGTGTGGAAAGGTTCATAACTGTTGCTGCCCAGGCCAAGCCCTTCAAACTGTACAATAGCAAAGACAGACTAGGCCACAGAATACCAAACAGTAAGTAATGCAGGTGTATAGTTCACCAGCCCTATCTACACTCTGTACAAAAGACTAGGTGGTAAAGACTTCAGTTGACCAGATGAGATGGAACTGTTACATAACAAGGCATAACTGACCCCATCACAAGCACACTGACAAACAAAACAGTCTGTATGGCAGGGGCAGTAGGCATGCATTAACCCAATTTATGTAAGTAATGTAAATATAGGTGAAGTATACAGTACTGTACATTTAAATACCTTAAGGCAGCTCACCCCTGATACCCCCACATTTTGTAACAGCCTAGGTTATTTATGGGGCATCCTCCCCCTAGAGTCAAAAATACAGGGCCATATACCACTGTTACATACACTGGCCTCTGGAGTGCATAAGGGCACACGTATTATGTAGGTGAAGCCCACACATATATGGCCCCAGCCCCACCATATGTGTGGGGGATACATGAGCAGTGGACTGATGGCAGCAATGGCAGTTGGATATACTCACATCCCACTACAGAACAACCCCTGACAGCATGTCATATGTGCAAAGCTTGGTATTTAGGTGGAGGACAGAGGATGGAACACAGGCCCATATGTGGAAAACTGTTGCCATACACTAAGCAAGTCACTGGTGTTACAGGATAGTCTGCAACATACCCTTAGTCAGGGAATTGAGGTTAGAAACAGAAATGGATGTAGCCATGTACTGATAGCACTCAACTCACACACACTGCCAGTGAAATATCTGACACAGGACCTGTGTGGTTGACACATGAACCATGATAGGCACACCTCTGGCCACCAAGATGATAGGCCCACATTTGAGAGCTATGCAGACAGACTGCATTCTAAGGTAAACTAGTATGTACACACACACCCTGTAACACCAGTACTATACAAAGCATAACACAACTCTACTCACACTCTGTCTGTAGTTCTTGAACCTCCTACAAATATGTAGCTGCCTGAGTGTGCTGGTTCTCCGGTAAGAGGTATTGCTACCTGCTGTCTGTAACACTGATGCCCACACACAGAAAGGATGTCCATCACACAGGAAAGGTAAAGGGACCATGCCCACATGATGTAGGGATTTATAGTAGGTAGTTGCCATGACAGTGGTAGTTGGAAGTACTACACAGCAAGCTGCACGCAATTATTTTATTTATTTATTTATTTATTTTATTTTACATTTGTTGACCGGGAAAGTCCGACTGGGTATATGCCCATTTTCAGTGGAGGCCCGGGGAGAAAAGCTCCATATATTCAGACATATGAGATTTACATAATGTAAGAGTACAATCTAGCATATCAGATGAAAAAAGAAACAGTATAATTATAGTAAAGACACAGTTCAACAGGAGAAATGGCCTATATGTCATAGTATAATATCACAAGGAAGGCTCCATATATTCAGACAAGCAAAACTTCCCATAATATAAAAGTATAATCTAGCATTTCAGAGGAAAAAAAAAACACAGCGTATTTATACCAAAGACACAGTCTGACAGGTAATGACATATATCAGAGTATAATAACAATAAAAGGTGCAAGACATTTACCTAGTAGTATTAATTTCTCACATAGAGAAAAGAGTAAACATCATACTGCAATCATCTGCTAGTTAAAGGATATGAAATACTGATAACCTGCCGACAGCTAATAGAGCTGGCAGCTAATTAGTGGTACAGGAGAAAGGGGGGGGGGTGTTAGTTGGGGTATGGACAAGGACATAGCCAGTGAGATTTTAGGTGTGCTTTAAGAGCATTTTTGAAGAGACTGCTGGAAGGTAGGGTAGTTATGGCAGTGGGAAGTGAGTTCCAAATTTTGGATATGGAGTAGGAGAATAGTTATCAAGTGTAGGACATTGATTGGTGCAGAAGCCATCACCTGATCAAGTGCATCACCTACTAAAGCCAGGCTGCAATCTACTCAAAACAGCTCAAGCCATTCACTGGAGAGAGAGGGAGACAGGGGGAGAGAGGGAGAGAGAGAGAGAGAGAAAAAGCAAAAGCGAAAGTGGAAAATAAAAAAAAATAAAAAAAACTAAAACTCATCAAACTAACAGCTGAAGATACAGACCATATGGGATGGGGGGAGGTAACCACAGTTTTCAACAGCGGTTATTAAATATGGAATCTAGGTATATTATTAATTTCAACACTCTCTTTCCCAATGGGATGAATTTAGAAATATGAATGATATTATATGTAACATTTGAATTTATAGTATCAATATGTTAAAAAATGTTTAAGTATGTTTAAATAATGAATTGGTAAAAGGAAGTTTTGTATAAGTAATTTATAGCTTTATATTGGTAGATTTGAAGTTTAGTATTTGTGGCTTTAAAATTTTGAAATATTGCTAATTGCATTTAATTAATTTAATGTAATTAGAAGGTGGTTCTTATAGACTTGCTTCTGAACATGTCAACTATTCCATTGAAGGCGAAGGCCGAGGTACCAGAATCAGAAATAAAATATTTTATTCTTCAGTCTATGCTGTTATTTCCGTTGTTGTGGTTTTCGGTATATTTGGACTTTTACTGTTTTCTACAGTTTTGGTGTGTGTTTTTTGGTTGATACATACATTTAGCCAGTTGCCATTCATAAATACATCATTCCCACTACAGGTATGTGAAGTATGTGTACATGTATTAGAATGTAGTACCTGGTCCATCATAATGGGATAGATAATGTGAAATGAGTTATATGTGCCATCAGGTGTTGTTGTGATTATGTTCAACTGAACATCTGCTATGGATAACAGTGTCTGTCCCTGTGGGTAGTGGGCCATAGCTGTTAACTGTGTAGGTCAGCACTGGCAGACAAGATGTAAGCTATCATAGTGTGTGTTGTGTAATGGGAAGTATGTATATTATGTGGTCAATAGCTGGTGGTGGAAGAAATGCCATTATGATGGACATGTGGTAGCGATGGCCCACCGCTGGCTGGAATGCCATAAGTGTGTAATACGGTTACCTGCAATCAGGTCCCACATATACCCCAATAATGTCAGGCCATGTCCATATGAGGCACCTGTTTGTGTTGTAGCAAGGCAGAACAGTGCAGGTGTGCAGAAAGGTGTTGTGAGATTGTGGAGCTGATGTCTGAATGTACCCCACATATAGGTATACATGTGTGTACATATGTCACATATATAATATATAAGGATATATATGTATATCAGCATGTACGTCCAGAAATATACATATACCCATGTGTAGACATATCTATGTGCACATATATATATATATATATATATATATATATATATATACCTATATGTACATCTACATATGTACAAACACATACACAAACATATATGTATGTAAAGATATGTCCCCTATATCACTACCACAGTGATGTGTGCTATGTGCGAGGCACCAGCACACATAGTAATACACACAGATATCTACAACTGGCAGTGTGTGCAACATGGACAGGTATGTCACATGTTAGTCCCTTGTTGGCACCACATTGCCTCCATCTGTGAAGTATGCAATGGGAATATGGGGAAGTATGGCAGGTACACATGTGGAGGTGGTCAGGATTGGTAGATATAGAGGACAGTCTACAGGGGTGGTATGTGACATGTGGTGGGTAAACACCATGGATGGTGTGCGTGTGGTCTGTGACGTGGATTCCCCATAGTCCCCAATATGGGCACAATGGGAACAAGCCTCCCACCCACTGCTACTCACAACAGCAGTCCATGTCCTGAAGGTGCCTGGTCTAGAGGCTGAGCAGGAGGAGCATGTTGGCCATGTAAATGTGTACTGGGTGCCTCAGACTGATGTAGCACATCCCTCGTGTCTGTGGAGCCCAGTATGGAACGGACCCTAGACCTGAGCTCAGGGGACAGGAACATGTCTGTGTGTGCCCTGAGGGTGGGGGGGGCATACCCTGGGTGGTTCCACCTGATGCTATTGCTGTAACAGTGCATGAGGAGGCCCCAGGTTGAGACACACATGTGACGTGGCCAGGTATCATGGGCAGATGGGTGTGGAGAGGTGGATCAGTTGGACAATAGAACATATACATGTTACTGTGTCACTGCTATAGAACATTTGATGGTAGTAATAGTCTACACAATCCTGGTACGTGTCCAACAGCATGCATACATATCCTCAATAACACAGACTGTCAGATGTGCAGCAATCTCAGAGCCGCCATACCACTGGCATATATATAACCATAGTGGCCCTGACAATGCAGGTAAATAGTCTGTAACAGGCCAGCAATGATAGTGCCCACACAGGGGACATGGCTACAATCACATAGCAGAAGGTGGTGTGCAATACAAAATCTGTCCAAACAGTAGTTAAGCTGTAGCCATACCTAATGAGTTGTGTGTACAGTCTGTTGAAGCTGATATGGTGGGGGTGACAGAGATATGTATTACAAACTGTGGTAACCTTGCCATATGAGTTGCTCAGACCTTTTTCCATCTTTATGTCTTTCAGCCAAGATGGCAGATGCATGGTTGCCCACCTTTTCCAATGCTAAAAATGACGTGGTGATAGCACACATAATCCAGCACTATCCGCTGCTGTTTGTCAGGCATGCACATGAGCAGCAGGAGCGGACTGCCATGTGTAATGGCCTAGTCCACAGGTTCAATGATGTCAGACCGCACAACTGCAGTTATGGGCAGGTCTGGCATCATTGTACTGACTTGCTTCGCAATGCCCGACGGCGTGCTGCTACAGTCTGGGGGAATCACCTCGCCACATGGGGGGGGCCATGCCATCCATCCTCCCTGGCATATGTGGAGGAGCTCATGGCCAGCCTTGTGGCACCTGCCTGCGTGGACCACCAACCACTGGACCCCTTTGTGGAGGTGGGTGTCACCCACACACTGGCAGAGGAGTGTGCAGGTAAGGACATAGGGCACATCAGTAGACCACTGTTGTGTAAACATCCGCATTGGTATAGGTAGCTCATGCATATCTGACATGTCATAGATATATTGTGTTGCTGCATTGTAGTGATAAATAGATGTCCAGATGTGGTGGTATTGTGGGAATTTACCATTGATGTATGGTAGTACTGCACCCAGCCTGTGACAGTGCCACAGGTGTGGACACTGACATTGCATCTCTTACCCTCTTATGTAGATCCCTCCAGGATAACAACAAGGCAGCAGCCTGTAGCTGGTGGGTATGTTTTATGTAGATGCATGACAACACATCGGGCATGTAATGGTGATGGTATATTCCATGTACACTTCTAACACACCTACCCTGAATGCATGCCGTACATGTGCATGTATTGTTGCTGTGAAATGCACGGTCTCACAGGGATGACCATGATGGGGTATTGCAAGGGTATGTCACACACCTGCATGATAACTAACATCCTGTCATTGCAGAATGTGTCCACAGGGAGTAACATACTGTTGGTAGACATAGCCTTCAGTAGTGACATATTCTGAACAACACCCATCTACAGTGCACTGCCAGTGTATATACTTGTAGGACAATGCCAACTGCTACAGGGATACACTATGGCATAAGGCATCACAGAAGTCCACATTATCACCTGGGTCTAGGCTGCAACATGTGGTGTTCAGTGTATGGGAGACTGCAAAGTGATACAAATGTGTAGGACTTACCTGTCATGCATCTGCATAAAAGCTGAGGGTGGGGGGGTCTCAGCATGACACACCAGTGCACTGAAGCAGAGATCTTAAGGATGGTGGGAAATGCTCTATATGCACATAGTCAGGTTCAGGACCTGTGGCAGCCATAACCCTTCCCACACAGCAATAGTGATAGCATTGTGTGAACACCATGGGATGTGCACCATGGGATGTGCACATGATTAGACCTTGCAATCATGCAGAATAGGGGGATGTGTAGGGCAGACTGAACATACACTGGCAAATACAGATTGCCCATGCTGGTATACCCCTGCCATGAGCAGTGACTGCTGTAGTGCACATAACAAGAGGTGTAATAAACTGTCATGATAAGGGTGTGCACACATATGACCACATGGTGTGTATTCATTGCGGTCAGCAGGTGCACACCTAACACAGTCTGTAGACACTGCATGTGACAGTACAGGACATATGTCACATACCGGGCTTGTGTACTGCTAAGATATGCGGTGATGTGGTCCCATGGCAGATCAAGGATGTTTGTGTAAAATCAATAAAGGTGTGTACACCCCTCCATAGCCATGGTATGCTCTGTTGGTTGTCAGTGTAAGAATATTGCAGTGGTCATACATGGTCTGTTGATGTTGACAGCTGTAAATCAGGCATCAGGCATTCACCAATGGCAACAGTTCACATATCATCCCAGGTATGTGTTGCTGAAAAACATAGGGGCTGTAAAAAGTAAAGCTGACATAACTGACACAGTACTACACATTCTGCAATGCATTGTACACCTGTGAGTTATAGTGCACAGTACATGGCAGGTTGCAGAACAGGTGCACAGCAATACTGTGTACATGGGTGCAGTGGTATTCCAGGGAAGGGGCATCACCTAGTGACACAGCACATGCATCACTCACATGTATACTGTTGCTAGCATGGATTGACTATAGCTGAACTGCATGCTGTTCTGTACCATATGTTCTGCATGCTGGCAGACGGGTAATAGGAGGACTGTGTGTACTATCATTGTGCAATCTCACCTGTATGTGTGTGTGTGTGTGTCTGTGTGTGTGTGTGTGTGTGTGTGTGTGTGTGTGTGTGTGTGTGTGTGTGTGTGTGTGCATCCTGGTGGTTAGTTAGTTTGCCTGCAGGGTCACTCTGGTGAAGTGGAGGGAGGTACATGCATGTATGTTGTGTGTGTGCATGTGTATGTTTGTGTGTGTGGCCCTGTATGCACATGTGTGATTGTGGGGTGTGCATATGGCTGTACCTCCCCTTTGGAACCGTGCAGTACATGGACATGGAAAGCCACATTACACAACAGGAATACTTGTCATGTGTGTAATCACAGGACAACAAATAGTATAATATGATCTGTAGCATGGAACAGTCATCCAGAGGGACGGTAGACTCCAGGTACACACTTAATATCACAGTTAGAAGAGAGGTCACCTACAACCCATGTATGCAGCTCTACAGATGCTTTGGGAAAGTAATAGTCAACACCAGAGAGTGTATCCAAATATTACAGGTGTCACATGGGCTGACGGAGCAGCATATCTGGCATGTACTGAGCATTACATACACATGACACACCAGTGGGAGGTATTATCGATATAACATACTAGCTCACACATATAGGGGCCATGCACATAATTTCCGGCCATACAGAGGGTGAATACCGAATGACAGCAGTGAGGCCATGTAAATCCACTACACACAGGTCAGGCAGGTAAAGTAGCAACAGACCTTGTGTTGTGGCCACTTGTGTGGGCATTTAGAGGACTGTGATGTTAATGAGTGGTATCAATGTGTGTATGTTAAAAACTGTGATGCAAGATGGGGTAATACATGAACATATACGTTGGACTGTCTGTAAAGTCATGGACAGGTAGGTATTACGGAGGTGTGTGTGTGTGTGTGTGTGTGTGTGTGTGTGTGTGTGTATGTGTGCGTGTGTGTACTGTTAGGCAATGCTGTACAGGTTTTAAGGTGTGCTCATTGTTTTCCCCCACAGGTAGCGAGGTGGGTCAGGGTCTGAATTAGGTGTCCATACAGACACTGATGATGATGATGATAATAATGTTGAGGCACAGGTGGGGTTGTCAGGGGCCAACATTGCGCCAACATTTGACATCCCCTTTATAGCCACCCCACCCCTGCACACAGTTTCAGTGCCTATAACCACCCCATCACCAGTGGCCATAGCAGAGGGACAGCTGGCATTCAGTGGCAGTGCACAGGAAATGTGGTAACCATGCCTACTGTGTCTGGTTGCAGCAGGCATAGCTGGATGTCCGGCAGGCTGCCACATAGGCAGATGTCCCAGGGTGCTCGTGGAAGGGCCGCTGGACATCATGCCCCTGGCAGAGGCAACATAGCTGCTACAAGCAGAAGCATGTTTCAGGCTGTAATGGTGGTGCAGGCACGTATTGAGTTTTACACCAGACATGGCCTTAGGCTGCAGAGGGCTGCTTTCGCATCTGTAAGCGACAACCTGCGTGAACCGTCGGGTGCCATCTGTGCTTATACCGAGCACACACATCGATGGCATGATGATATGATGGCCCTCATTGGCCATGGTATGTCCGTGCTTCAACGTGGGGTAGGGATGTGGCAATGCCTGCATAGATGTGGGCCAGCAACACCAACAGCTGGCAGTCAATGTGGACATGCTAGGACACCAAGGGGCTCCCGTAGTGGCAGTAGCAGCCCCAGCAGTGCGGGGGGTGTGCTGTCCACACCACACCACAGCAGATCAAGTGCACATGGTTCTGGCCAGTCCCAGGATGGACCTGGTACCAGCGGACAAATGTCATCAGCAGGTGAGAGTAGCACATCGGGACCTGTACCTGGATGTGCCCGCAGAACCCCTGGCAGGCACAGTCCACGTGTCAGTGACCAGAGGTAGTGAACTGCATCCCCTGCCAGGTATGGTCTGCAGCTGTCCATAAACATCTGTGTAGGGCAGCCACATGGCAGAACTGTGTGCATGCATACCCACACACTATGCAAACACACCTAGAGCAACCCCATACCCACACACACCACATCACCTTGGCCAGCTCCCCAGAGTACACCCCCTCACCACACACATGGTGTCAAATGTATGGCCCACCATCAGCGTCTGGAAAACATCACACCCTGTGCATATAATGATACCTGTGCCCAATCCCTGTCATCCATACCATTGATGCAGGGACAGGCTGGTATAGTTCTGATGCACATGGTGAGTGTACAGCAGTGTATCACAGTCCTGCAGTGTAACATGTTGTAGGGAGTAGAGTGTGAAGCACATTTGGCAGGTAGTGTAGCCATCCAGCAATGATGCCTTATAGCTGTTAGTAACACTGGTTGGTTGTGGTCTCTATAATGTTATCCAATTGTGTTGTAGGTGTACATGTGTCAGCACTAGGATGCCCTGTGCATATGATACTTGTGCCCCATCCCTGTCATCTATGCCATCAATGCAGGGACAGGCTGATATGGTTCTGATGCACATGGTGACTGTACAACAGTGTATCACAGTCCTGCAGTGTAACATGTTGTAGGGAGTAGAGTGTGAGGCATATTTGGCAGGTAGTGTAGCCATCCAGCAATGATGCCTTATAGCTGTTAGTAACAGTGGTTGGTTGTGGTATCTATAATGTTATCCAATTGTGTTGTAGGTGTACATGTGACAGCACTAGGATGCCCTGTGCATATGATGATACTTGTGCCCCATCCCTGTCATCCATACCATCAATGCAGGGACTGGCTGATATGGTTCTGATGCACACAGTGACTGTACAACAGTGTACCACAGTCCTGCAGTGTAACATGTTGTAGGGAGTAGAGTGTGGGGCATATTTGGCAGGTAGTGTAGCCATCCAGCAATGATGCATTATAGCTGTTAGTAACACTGGTTGGTTTTGGTCTCTATAATGTTATCCAGTTGTTTTGTAGGTGTACATGTGTCAGCACGAAGATGGTCTGCAGTCATATTGCACAACGGGGTATGTCATTGTGTTGACACCATGGCTGTGACATATCTGGGGTACAGTCAAACACATTTCACAGGTTACTATACCGGATATTGCCTGTGCCACATGGACAGGTGGCCCGCTGAGCCATGTATACCCTGCAACCTGATGTAGACCCATCCACATACATGCACACAGTTACTTGCCATCACTGGGACTAGACCCCTACCTAGCTATGTCGTGATACTGATGAGAGTGGGTTACAATGCACACACCGCACAGTGTTTAGGGTGAGGTGTGTCCAAGAATACATGGTACATGCAGAACATCCCCTGGCATGTACAGTAATCTAATGGGGGATGTAATGTGTGTATTTGGATGATACCTTGTGTGACATACCATCATATACACATTTACAGACACATAACAGCCAGACACACATCTGAGATACCAGGGCTTATCGCTGCTAACTACCTAGACCACGTCTCCAATGTGTTACAGGTAGGTTTCACACATCACATACATAACTGGCTTGGATTGTGGTAAGAGTTACCTGTATGATTGATGGTGACAGTGGAAACCATAACGTGGTCCATGGGGCATACACCTGGTGTACCTTGGTGTAATAACAGTGTACACAGCACCCACATCCCTGCTGGATATAGTACTCCCTGAAACCACTGATGAAACTCTCCATACCCACCATCACTCATAGTATAAACTAAGAACCAATAAATCCAAAAATATTGCTACTCCAATCCAATATTCCAAATGAAACCACCAAAGATGTCACGATAAAAATCAGTTGTATTATTCCAGAGGAATGAGCACTTTCATCTGTCTATATACAAAGACTTTTTCAGAATCAAATACAAACTGCAAACACACACCTTATATCCAATCATTGGATATAAGGTGTGTGTTTTCAGTTTGTATTTGATTCTGAATAATTCTTTGGATATAGATAGACGAAAGCACTCATTCCTGTGGAATAATAAAACTGTTTTTTATCGTGATATCTTTGGTGGTTTCATTTGGAACATTGGATTGGAGTAGCACTACTATACAACCCATAGTATACGCCAACATTGGCACTACAGGGATATGCATCTCATGCACATGCCACATGAGTAGTAGGGTATCAATCAAGCGTAGGTTGCTTGTACATATCCCAGCTGGATACCTGCCATCTGCACATCTGTACAGGGACTGACAGTCATCAACTTGGCAAGTAGCTATGCAGTAGCATGAGTGCGTTGACAGACCAGTAAGGGGTATATACTGTGACACAGCTCACACACCAAGGTTATAACAGGGAGGCATCAGTGTACAGCCATGCTTGCAGGTGTGCCTGTTGTCAGTACTACATTAAGTACTCTGCTCTTGCCTGGGTTAGCACTGTCAACATTAATACTGCCATGATACATTACATGCAAGTGTGACAACACATCCCCTGGGCTACTACACCTGTATGTCCCACATTCACATGGATAACCATGCTGTACAGGTCTCATATATGTCTGTGTCCCACACATGACATTCACACCCCGTGCTACTGAAATGACAGCACATAGGTGCATGTATTGTACATGGCATTACATACACTTATTACAGGTTATCAGGCTGGGTTGTGTGTCCTGGTTACCAAGGCTAAGCTATGCTTAGCAGGTATCAAATTGCTGCACTATAACAGCTAAGCTGATTTGCACACTGTTAAGTACTTTCTACACTGTGTAACTGCCCATACGTTTACCCATAGCTTAGCACCACTTAGCTTCATGTTATCCCCCGCAAACACACTAAAAGCTGCTCAAAACTGCCTTAATCACTCTGTACCTGACAGTCCTTGTTCTGGCCAACACCAAAATGAACAGCCCTTGCAGGTCTTAAACCCAGGACCCTTTACCATGAAGTCACAACACTTAACCAGTACACCATGACCACTGTGGAGGCAGCTGTTGTTTTACCAATATAGCTGTCGGTACATATATTGAGTAGTATTGTACAATTGCCTTTAGTTCCTAATTTGTGGAGTCTTTGTTATTAATATGACTGTTGCATCATATATGTTGTTTTATCATTATGTGCACATATCAGATGCATACGGTGAGATACATGTGGGAGGGTATACACAACAGTGATGTTTACTCATGACAGGAATATGGCTGTATACATATCATATATGTATATATGTATAGGTTCATAGGTTCATAGGTTCATACTAGGCTAACTACCCTGGGGCAATTATAAGCCTAGCCCGATTCTGTTTGGCTTACACCACCCCTTGATTTGAGAATACTGTTCCCTTTTTAAGGTTTAGTTTACTGTGCCTCTGTCTAATAGTGACATGGGAGTAATCCCTGGGACAAACCTACGATCCCCCATCCACCTATCGAGATTCTTCTTGAAGAGATTCATTGAGGTGCTCTGCCTCACATGAACTGGAATTCTATTCCAGAGCAAAGGGAGCCTCTGGGTTATAAACCTGTCCCTCCAGCAAGTTCTATTTATTTCTGTGCTGAGGTTCAAGTCCCTCGAGCGTGTGGCTCTAAGGGATTTAGATTTACTGAGGTGGAGCATGTCCATTAATTCTGGATTTGACATAGCTTTGTATGTCAGGCATAGATCGCCTCGAAGTAGGCGGTATGCAACTGAGTAGAGCTAGAGTTTTTTTAACCGAGCAGCATATGGCATCTGTTTGAGACCCTTGATCCTCTTGGTGAGATACTTTTGGGGTCTTTCTAATTGCTGCAGGTGTCGGGTAAGGTAAATCCCAAAAGGGGTATTGTATTCTATGATGGGCCTGATGAGGGATGAATAAAGGGGCACGATTACCTCTCTTGATCTAGATGTGAAACCCTTCGTGATGAGGTGGGCTATATAGAAGGTCTTTCTAACCACTTTGGCAATGTGGTTTTCAAAGGAGAGATTGCTATCAACTTGGGTCCCCAGGTTCCTAATAACTTTCTCTGTACTTAATGGGTTTCTGCCTATGTGGTAATTTGTGGGCACATTGTTTTTGCCAAAGGGTATGACTATACATTTTTGGCATTTAGCTTTAAACCATGGCGCTGGCACCAGTTATCTGTCTCTGTGAGACCTTTTGAAGGATGTTTGTGTCAGCTGAGAGTTGATTATGGCGCCCAGTTTGCAGTCGTGCGAACTTGGTGAGCCATAGTCCTCCCACGTTTGCCTGTACCTCGGAAAAGTATATACCAAACAAGAGTGGTCCCAGGACAGAACCCTGTGGGATGCCACTTGTGACCGGTTTCGAGTCTGACATGGCTCCAGCAACTCTCACTCTGTGGGTTCTGTCTTTGAGCCAGTTTGCGACCCATCTTGTGACATAGGGGTTTATATTTAAGCTGAATAGCTTATCTATGATGCCCGAGTAGGGTATTGTGTCAAATGCCTTTGCAAGGTCCAGATAGGCTGTGTGGACTACCTTCCCTTCATCTATGGCTTTAGTGACTGTTTCGAAGAAGTCAATCAGGTTCAAAAGGCAGGATCTGCCCTTGACAAAGCTGAACTGGGTAGGATCTAGTGTCTGTAGGTCCCCAATGTCTTTGTTTATGAGCTTCATGATGATCCTCTCCATAGCCTTGCAGACTAAGCTAGTCAGGCTTATACACACATGTATACTCATACATATGTCTGTATACACATCTGTATAGTGCTAAATATATATATGGCCATGTGTACATCTCTTTGTATGTACATATGTATACATATATACATATATGTATATATACATATGTGTATATATAAGTTTACGTATATGTATATATAGATATATGTGTATATAGCTATATATGTATAGGTTCATAGGTTCATAGGTTTATACTAGGCTATCTGCCCTAAGGCATTTATAAGCCTAGCCCAAAGTTTTGTGGCTTACGCCACCCCTTATATGAAAAAATACTGTGCCCATTAGTTTGTTGTTTGTATGCACATCCTATGTGTACAGATATACCTAGTTATGTTGTATATATATATACATATATATATATATATATACTTATATATATATATATATATATATATATATATATATATATATATATATATATATATATATATTATCTGTGCATACATATCCATTCTGATATACCTACTACTGTCAATATATCTGTAGATATCCATACGTATATGTGCATATGTATCACTATCTGTATATGTGAGACATATATTGCTCTGTATATGTATATATCTTGGTGTGTGTGTGTGTGTGTGTGTGTGTGTGTGTGTGTGTGTGTGTGTGTGTGTGTGTGTGTGTGTGTGTGTATGGATTCACTTCATAACATTGAAATATCAAAATACTGAAACTCAAAACACTGAAACCAAAATACTGAAAGCTCAAAATACTGAATACTCAAAATACTGAAAACAAAATACATATGCGTAAACTCAGGTTAAACATAAATCATAACAATTTACCAAATATATGCAGGGGTAAGCCCCCTGTACCCTATGTGGGGGCTGCTTCACACCCCCTGCTAATTAAATATATCAACTCCAAGATTGCACATAGTGTAGTTAAGTGCAATCTTGGAGTAGATATATACAATTATCAGGGGGTGTGGGGGGCACAGCCCCACGTAGTGCAGGGGCTTGCCCCTGCATATATTTGGTAGAAATTGCTATGATTTATGTTGTTTAAGCTGAGTTTACGCATAATATGTGTTTTCAGTATTTTGAGTTTCAGTATTTTGAGTATTCAGTATTTTGAGCTTTCAGTATTTTGGTCTTCAGTATTATGAAGTTTTGTCATTTTCAGTATTATGAAGTTTCAGTGTTATGAAGTGAATCCATATATATATATATATATATATATATATATATATATATATATATATATATATGTGTGTGTGTGTACATATACATACCCATCTGTATATGTTGATATGTATATGTGTAATTATATATATAGATATCTGGATAATTATATGTACATATATTTTCACCATATGACCTGAACATGGAGTGTAGCCGTACCCCAGCCCCTATAGTCCCGACTTCATAGTGCCAGAGGATGTCGGGTATGTATAGCAGGTATATTAGTAGACTATTGCTACTGTAATTGGGATTGTCTTCACAGACATGGTGTGTGTGGGAGGTCACATCTGCTTTTCACATGTGCGTCATTGGCTACTGACAGACATCCTAAGGACATCATAGTGCAGTACAGCTGCTAGCACATAATCCCCATTGGACTGCAGCAGAGATATTGGCCAGTATATGTGGACATTCTGACACACTCTGTACAGTCCAGAGGTATACACAGTACCCCTTAGTGCAATACATGTGGACCATGCCTGACAATATGGATGTTAACAGCCATGTAGATGGTTATAACACATAACGACTGGTATACATTTGCCACCATAGGTTATGCATTCACACACCCCTGTCTGTCCTGACACATAATAACCGCTGGTACAGGGGTGCCGTGGCCACATACTACCCACTAGATATTGATATACATCTGTACAGCATACCACTGCTCTGTCTGACATACATGACTGGTAAGGGAGGCCTAGCAGCAGTACATCTGGCAAGTATCTGGACATGACATCTCACTGCGTAAGTACACTAAGCTGCTAGGCATGTAACAGTGCACTGTGCAGCCTACAGGAAGACTGGATCAACGCTGGCCCACATCTCCTATGGGGGAATGCACATAGCTACATAGCAGGTTCTACAGGCATGTCACAGCATAGGGTAATATACACCTGTGTGAAAGTACATAACCAAACCAATGTGAACACAGCCACATCCACATACGGTAAGCTAGCATAATATTACAGTATATGGACTATCTGTTCAACACCATCCTCATATATGCTACTCACAGACTAACTCTACATATACTGGGCTGCTACACAGTTTGGTCTGATGCCTGTCTGTGGTATGAGACATGTGTGTGTATGGCCCTACAAACATGTAAGCCAATATGGTAACATACAGTGGAGCAGCATGTAATATCAGATAGGACGGGACCTAGAACAATGACATATACCATAGTCTGTACACAGGCCAAAGTAAGTATTAACAATACACACACTGTTGACATTCAGCAAAAGTATACAGACTTCAGTACTGTACAAACAGCCACAGAATGTCCAGGTTATGTCATCAAATATAACCCCCTACTCTACATAACATATGTAGCAGTCTGATGTTTCACTGGCTTGTTATCAGATATGATGACAGTAATTATGGTATGCAGCACATATGCACCTCTTAATGCATGACATATGTACAAAAGTTGACAGAGTTGTGCCTGGAAGCACATTCACAGGGACAATGTTGTCATTTTGCTGTGATAACCTCACACATTTACTGTTGTAACAGGGTTTATTGCAACATATGTCCTATGAGGGATATGAAGTCAGTATCTGTTACGGCTTTCACCATCTACAGACTGCAATCCTCACTCTACCTTTTGCAGCTCACAGATAGATGCTCTGTGGGAAACACATGACACCAAAGGCACACCACACTGCCCAGTCTGCAGATGACCCTACAGATGGGGATTCCTCGTAAACATAGAACTGACATGGCAGGTATTAAACATGTAGGACAGCCATATCCACACACACACTGTTAAACCAACATTACTCCAAATGCAGTGTAGCAGCATTTACAGTCTGCAGTCAGGTCAGGCACATCCCCCTTCTGTGTGTTGCCCTGTTTCCACAGTGTATGTTGTTAGAGGTAAGTCCCCAATCCATCTGAGATGCTGATTGCCAAACAACAGATCTAGTTCTTGGTCACAGTGAATGAAAAGGGACAACACCAACATGATGTTCCTAGATACTTGAGTGTGTTTCCATGTAATTGGCTATGGGAATGTTACCACAGCTGTTCCATATGGAATCAGCTAGGGGAGGGCTGCAATTTGTGCAGAAGACATTAGCTGATCATGAGCATCACTTAAAATACACATGCTGCTGCCTAAGCAAAGCAGTTGTAGGTCTCCACATCCACCAGAGAGGGAGTGAGAGTGGCAGAAAGAGGCAAAGACAAGTCAGGGATGTGTGGGAGAGTAAATCTTAAGCATGTTTGTGTCACACACCTACCAGCACAGGGTATTAAACCCCTGATGACTATGTATGCTATCACATTTCTATGCAGTTATTGGATGCGTGACATAGGTTACATGTTGTGGAGCCCTCTGAACGTATATGTAATAGTGAGGGACATCTGCAACAGGGATATGGTAGCTATACGGGAGGTATAGTACATGTGCCTATCCGCATGAACAGGTGCCAGTGTCAACGCAGCCATATTCTCACAGGGACACACATACATTGACACACTTTGCAGGGTTAGGAATACAACCCATTACTAGTGAGACTGCCACAACACATTACTGTGAGTGGTATCACATGCACCATAGGGGCCATACAGAGGTTATATGGGCAAAGGGTATGGGGAGGTGTCTGACATCAGACAGCATGCTGCAGTATGCCAATGGGGGTTGTAGTAAGTGTGACTGTGAACATACGCATCATACAACAGACACACACACACACAGACATACACACACACAGGGTGCCAATACTGACATGCATGGGTGCATTGATTCATGGGTGTGTAGTGGTGAACTGTGCCAGACAGCTATACAAGGCTAGGTGCTCGGTACACCTTGCCTTCAGGCCACATGGCAATGGTCTGCATTGTGGCTCAGGGGTGTAGATTCTGGAATTGCCCACACAGGTGTATATTGTATTCACCATCCAGTCACCTGGGTGACTAATGTGTGTGGGCAATGCTGTGCATTGCTTGCCATGTATGAGTTCCTTGGTCCATGACATGGATGGTGTCTGACTTGTAGAACTGTACCTGGGGTGTCTGTTTCTTGTTGTGTACACAGATTATCATCAGATGTGCCAGTCCTGGCCTCATGTTGCAGGAACTGGTAATGGACAGCAGGTTTACCCTGCACCTACATTGATAGCATGTTAGTGGCATTCCCTGGTGTCAGTGGCATCTGTCCATACCGGGCATGTTTTCAGGCATGGTATGCCCTTTGTGGGTCATATTTGTTGGCACCACAGGTGTTTCAGGTGTCCAGTGTGGAACATGGGGAAGGTGCACTGTCTGCTAGTACGTGCCTATTGGACAGATAGACAGGGTGCCATGCCCTCTGTAGGCCACTGCAATCACTCCATAGTTACTATCAGTGGGCAACATGCAGTTTATTACCAACATAGTGGTTGTTGCCTAGGCAAGTATGTGTGTGTATGAGGCATGGGTTGAGAGTGTTGTCTGGCTAATAGGTTGCTAACTTTGTTTGCCTGGCCTTGATGTCACATGTATGGGTATGGATTTGCACCCCAGCATCTCGGCTGTTTCGCATCTGTTATCCCTGTAGAGTGAACATTGTGATGTATACTAGGGCCACCATATAAGAAATTTGAAAAAACCCGCTCCACATTGGGCCCAGTTGTTACACACTCAAAACCACCTCCACAAAGGATACGAGTTACAAACACAGACACAAACACAAACACACACACGCACACGCACACACACACACACACACACACACACACACACACACACACACACACACACGTCATGTCTGGGATTAGAACACTTACCTAACTATTTTATTACACTACAGCAGTACGCAGTCATAGTGTGTGCCACAGAGATTACTGGAGTACTCCTTCTCCAAAGGTGTATTTCACATTGGATAACATCAGCAAGATTGCCAAAGTAGGGCATTCAAATTGTAGTGAGTGTGACTAGGACAAAATGCACTGCTCTGTACACAGACATTGAAACACACACAAAACATCCACAACCGACATGTGGTTATAGAACCCCAAACAGAGGTCTATACCACACTACAGCATGAAGCTGTTATAGGATGCACCATGGGGATTACTGGAGAGCTCCTTTCCCAAAGGTGTATTTCACAGTGAATTACATCAGCAGAATTGCCAAAGTAGGGCATTTGAATTGTACTGCCATGGGTGAGAATAGACCCCTATTAGAGCTCTTTATCACACTACACTAGTACGCAGTTATGGCACGCGCTACAGAGATTATTGGACTACAGCCTTCCCAGAGGTTTATTTCTAGGTGGATAACATCAGCAGCCTTACCAAAGTATAGCATTCAAATTGTATGTAGTGTGACTACCCTAAAAAGCATTACTCTCTACACAAACAGGGTCAGTCAGACAGACACACACAGTTGTCAAGGCTGGGATTGTAACTCCTCCCTAACTATTTTATCACACCACAGCAGTACACAGTTATGGCACACACTACAGAGATTACTGGGCTACAACCTTCCCAGAGATGTATGTCTAGGTGGATGACTTCAGCAGCCTTACCAAAGTAGAGCATTTCAATTGTAGGGAGTGTGACTACCCTAAAAAGCTTTGCTCTCTACACAGACAGACAGACAGACAGACACACACACACAGTTGCTAAGACTGGGATTAGAGCTTCTCCCTAACTATTTTATCACACTACAGCAGTACACAGTTATGGCATGTGTTACAGAGATTACTGGGATACAACCTTCCCAGAGTTGTATTTCTAGGTGGATGACATCAGCAGCCTTACCAAAGTAGAGCATTTCAACTGTAGGTAGTGTGACTACCTTAAAAATAATTTCTCTCTACACAGACACACACACACACACACACACACACACACACACACACACACACACACACACACAGTTGCCCAGGCTAAGATTAGAACTCCTCCCTAACTATTTTATCACACTAAAGCGTACGCAGTTATGGCATGTGCTATGGAGATAACTGGGCTACAACCTTCCCAGAGATGTATTTCTAGGTGGATGACATCAGCAGCCTTACCAAAGTAGATCATTTCAATTGTAGGGAGTGTGACTACCCTAAAAAGCATTGCTCTCTACACAGACAGACACACACGCACACACACGCACACACACACACGCGCACACACACACGCACACACACGCACACACACGCACACACACGCGCACACACACACACACACACACACACAGTTGCCAAGGCTGGGATTAGAACTACTCCTATCTATTTTATCACACTGCAGCTGTACACAGTTATGGCACACCCTACGAACAATACTGGGATACAACCTTCCCAGAGATGTATTTCTAGGTGGATGACATCAGCAGCCTTACCAAAATAGAGAATTTCAATTGTAGGGAGTGTGGGTACCCTAAAAAGCATTGATCTCTACATAGATAGGGACAGACAGACACAAACACAAATACAAACACACAGTTGCCATGTCTGGGATTTTAACTCCTGCCTAAACATTTTATCACACTACAGCAGTATGAAGGTATGGGACATGTCACAGAGATTACTGGGCTACAACTCTCCCAAAGGTGTATTTCAAAGTGGATGACCTCAGCAGGCTTGTCATAGTAGGGCTATGGGGAGGGCAGTGTTTGTGCATGGGCCATAACCCATTCATCTAGAGGTTGACACGCCACATGCGGGCACACACAGGGTCATATTTTACAGGTACGTGTATGAAGCTGCTAGATGACTACATCCTTGTATAGTCATGTTGCACAGCTAGCATGTGCACCACATAGTCTGTTATGCTAACAGATACTGGTGGCTAGTATCTGCAGTGAGTGACATCTAAACCTCATGTGATTGGGGCCCTTTGGCTGTGTGCTGGGTGGGACAGGCCTGGATGCTCCTTGTCACAGTCTCCCTCACATCTATGTACATCTACCTTTGGCTTATTATAGTGTGTTGTCCTTACATATATGTCTGTATTCCTATCCACTGTGTGTGCAAGGCATAAGTGATGCATACTGACGAGTGTCTGCACTAACAACTGCGACTGCCAGATATGTCTGGTCCACTAGTGTTTGCAGACATGGCATTCATGTGATTAAGTGTGTGAGCATGCCCTGTATGCCCATCCGTATTTAATGTGTGGATCGAGTCCAGGTAGTTTGTACTGCAGTCCTGACCTTTGTGTTGTACGCCAACAGGTAGCATGCTGTTTCTGCAGGGTATCTATCGAGCATTTGGCATTGACTGCCACTACATTTCTGCATAGGATGAGGGGGCTCACCTGACTATTTCTACATTTCTACACAGGATTGGGGGGGGCACACCTGACTGCTACTACATTACTACACAGGATTGGGGGGGCACACCCAACTGTTATTACATTATTATGTAGGGTGGGGGGGCACACCTGTCTATTTCTACATTTCTACACAGGATTGGGGGGGCACACCTGACTGTTATTACATTACTATGTAGGATGAGAGGGCACACCTGTCTATTTCTACATTTCTACACAAGATTGGGGGGAGTACACCTGACTGTTACTATATTTCTATGTAGGATGGGGGGGGCACCTGGTTATTTCTACATTTCTACACAGGATTTGGGGGCACACCTGACTGTTATTACATTACTACATAGGATGGGGGGGCACACCTGTCTATTTCTACATTTCTACACAGGATTGGGGGGCAGACCTGACTGTTATTACATTACTGCACAGGATGGGAGGGGCACACCTGACATTTGTACACATCTGCTATGACTGTACTGGTATGTCAGGTACTCCATTTCATTCTGTATTCTTAACTATCATGCTGACTAGAGGCATACCAGTGCACTACAGATCATAGCTTTGGTTTCCCTACATATTAGTGTGTGACTTCCTACCCTTCAGAGCTAATATCCCACTGCCTGACCTGCTGTAGTCTGCCTGTGTAGGCCTGGGAGGGAGGTTAACCATAGCCATCATTCAGGGGCCATAGCACAGGCTCTGTTTGAGTTTGTCTACACCAGTCCTGCTGGCTGAGACTGTTGTTGGGTATGTGAACCACCCTGGCTGGCATGTGTGAGTCATATGGACACACATGTTGCTCAGCACATTTCCTGCAGAGGGTTTTGTCATCCTGTGTAGTACTGGCTACTATGGTGACTCTAGTATGTGTTACAGATGTCATGGTGCCACTATGGGAGTCTAATGTCTGCTGCCATAACATTCAGCCACCCAATTCCCATGCATGCTCACATCCATACCATAGATACAGATAACGACACATTCTACTCCATTTGGCAATTGGTAGGTTGATTGACTTACCTTTAGGGTGTGCCAGACTTGATGATGGTGCTGGAGGGCTGTCTATGTCGGATGCACATTGTACACTCCCTATACATGGTTGAGCACAGGTAGTGTCATGTTTAGCATCCCTTTTACTGTACGTGTGAGTCAGAGAGAGGTGTCATTCCCTGGGTCCCTACTATGTCAGTGAATCTGATATGCGTTGTCTCTTTTCCACAGACTCAGCATACTGGGCATGCCTCCATCTGCCTACTGGGGCAGGCTCAGGTTGTTCCTCCTCCAAGTCACTCTGTGCCTGTGCAGGCCTTGGCATTGGTGGGGGGACTGTGTGGCCCTGCCCCATGCTGTTCCTGCTGCAGCTGTTTCCACAGGATCATATTGTGTAGCATGGCACATACCATAAAAATTTGGGTACATGTAGATGGCGAGTACTGCAAAGCTCCACCGGATGTGTCCAGACACTGGAACCGTGACCTGACATCCCAAATACATGATCTATTATAAGTCTGGTCTGTGCTTGTGCCTCATTATGGCATTCTTGTTCAGGTGTGTGTGCATTTCTGATGGGTGTCATCAGCCACGGCTCCAGTGTGTAACCAGCATCCCCCACTAGGTGACCATAGGGGATGTCCTCATTGGCAATTCTCTGGTACAGCTGCATCAGATGCCATATGTGGGAACTGTCATAGCTTCCAGAGCAACCAGAACACACATTCATTATAATGCCCAGGGCATCACAGATGACCTGGCAGTTGATGGAGGGGACACCCCTGCGGTCTATGTAGGCCCTAACCTGATCATTAGGTGGTGCTTTGATGCATATCTGTGTGCAGTCTATAGCACCCACTACCTCAGGGTATTCTGCTTTTGGTGGAAGAGAAGCATATTGCTGGCAAACATCTCATGGGTGTTGGGGAAATATACGTGCTCACCGGCATGTGCTGACATGGCATCCAGGAACTGGTAGAATACTCTGGATCCTGATCCCTATGAGATCCCCATGATATCCCCAGTTGTGCTTTGGGAGGTACCTGTGGCTAGTATTCCTAGGCCTACACATACCTTGGTATCCACTGGGATGGGGTTCCCCTCGGACAGTTTGGTGTTTCAGGTGTGGCTGGCACAGCTCAACAATTTGCTGTAGGAGGTCTCTGTCCACCCTATAGCACTCCACCATCTCCAGCTCATGTAGACCCTGGCAGGTTATCCTGGGTCTGTACACTCTTCTCCGTCTCCTGACTGTGGGTTGATCAGCAGCATTCACATCCTCACCATCCTCAGCCTCTATGCTGCCTGCTGCATCACTTCTCATTTTGTAGTTTTGTCTGTTAAAATTTCCCTACTTGTATACATCGGTGGTGTAGCATGTGGGAAAAAACAGTGTAGAAGGTGTTTGCATAGTTTATAGTAGCACTCTGGGATGGGCTGGTCTGCTGCCTGTGTAATTGGCTGATTCTGATACATTTCACCTGCCAGCTATGCTAGTTCATCTTGGTTACTTTCCTACTGCTGTTTTCCCTTCCCATTGCCTTCCTGTTTAAGCACGGGGGCACGCCGCATGAACAGAGTACACAACTGTGCACACTGCTGCTATTTCCTGGTTTAACTTTGATTTTCTGCCTTTAAAACCCTGTGTGTGGTGCGTACACCTGCTTAGGCATTGTAAAGAGTGCTAGGCAGGTTTAGACACACCCCCTAGCTTAGTCGTGCTAAGCTAGGAGCAAACCCGAGCCACAGGGCTCCAATCCACTTACAGTATGCCTGACACCCCCCATGATGTCACCTAACTCCTAGGCTTGCACCAAGCTATTCCTACTCTTACACTGTTGGGACTTGACTCACATGCTGGGGAAAATTGGGATTCACTATCCTTGCCCCCATTTGCATAGGATTGCCTGCTAATGCATAGTTACATGTCTCACACTGAGCCTCCCCCCTTAGCAACCAATACTCACTGGCCATGTCATCTTCTGCCTGCCATTGACTTGCATGGCAGAATACGGATTTTAGTTAGAATGCTTAATTTAGGTTTATTTTGTTATTTCCCCCGATCCTATTTGCATGCCGCTGCCCTACGTTTAAACAGCCCATATTGGCTAAAAAAAAAAATAAAAGTAGCTTTTTGTATTTTTTTTTACTGTTTGCGATGCCAATGGCCTTATACTTGGCCATTGGCATGCTTACTACATATTATGCAGCCTTTATTTGGAGCTGTTACAGCTCCGTTTTGGATTTTGCAGAAATGTACTCGGTTACTAACCGAGTACATTTCTGCAGATAGCACTAGTCATGCAAGGACAGTTGCAAGCTTCGTGGCTTGCATAATCACCTCATTTGCATAGATTTCTACTACAAATTGGGTGATTTGTATAAAAAGGGCTTAGTCCGTGAAGGATTAGTGCAGGGGCGGTTGTGCATGTTCCTGCAGGCTGTTCCTAGATCGCACGGCAGACATATTGCCTGCTTGAGCTCCTGCACCGATCGTGCACACTGTGCAAGCTTTAGAGAATCCAGGGATATATAATAATCACAAGGGTGGAACTGCACATAGGGAATATGTTTTTAATTAACTTTTTCACTCGAATATAACACAGCATTGAACAGATCTGGATAACAACATCAAATAAAAACATTAATGAAGGCACGGTTCTTATAGTGGTATAATATAACTATTTATGCCTTATATAAATATAGAGTTCATCATTTTAAATGCTTAAGAACATGTCCAAATATTGATGGTCACTGTTACTTTACTGACTAGTCTACTCCCCCTAAGTGATAGTATCTGCATTCCTTTTAACTAGCTTTACTTATAACTTTAGTTTCAAAGATGGAAGTTTCAGTGAAAACTAATGCTATTGGCTATCTAATAGAATTTAATAGCTCTAACTTTGTACCAACCTAAAAACAAACAGTGATAATATTGTTTTAGTTATAGAGTAACAGGATTATCAGATTCCAGATATTGTGAGGCAAAGTTATTAAATGCAGCCTTAATTTTTCATTGACTTTCTCCGGTGCATGGCTATGGAGTTAGTTTATATTTCCTGGGTGTTTGGACAATTCATCCCACAGTGTAAGAGGGATTAATACCTGAAAAGAAAAAAGCTTTGTTTCTGAATGTTAAAAGGAGTTTATATGCTTTCACCATGCTGGGACTCTTTGGTAAGTCATAAGATTCTGTTTATCTACTTATAACCCTATAATACAGAAACATTAAACAAATGAATCATTGGCAGTGCACAATGAGTAAAGACTGGCACATGTAAGGCTATGATAAACCAAGAAGTATAAAATAGACAGGGATTAAAGAATCAAAGAAAATGCACAACTGATATCCATTCCTGACATAGCTAGGAGCGCACCATCTAGTAGGCCCATCAACTTTCCTATCAGCTGCTCCTTCTTTCAGTAAAATGAGCCTAATGACTTAGTTTATACCTATTTCCTTTTCTGGTGTTTGCATGCAACTCAATATGAAATAGTAGGTCTATAACAGTGTAACATTCAAATGGCAAACAGAGCAGCAACAGTGTCCTTTTGCATGTGATAGCCCTCGTGGCTTTACTCAGTAATACTTGCATGACAACAAACTTATTTTCAACCATCTCACCTTCTTTCAGATGAATGAAAAAATATTAGTTGTCACAAAACATAAAGGTCCTTCCCAAACAACATCTTGAAGTTTTACTACAGACTATGCCAAAGAATCTGAATGTATTCATTTGTTTGTTTGCTTGTTTGCTTGTTAACTATGGCGGAACTTACTCAGATGGACTATTTCCAGGCTTAGCCCAAGCATACAATATTTAAAAGACTCAGCAGTTTAGTGCACAATGTCACTGTTCTTTATTTAGAATTTTAGACAGGTGAATATCCTAGGTATATTACATTTATCACCATGATTAAAATGGTATTATCTGGCATAGGATGATGATGATAGTAGGCTATTGGCCCAGAGGCCCTTATAAGCCTAGCAAAGAATTTCACTCATGTTCCCTCAAAGTCAGCATCTGTTTCCCCTGTCCAGCAGGGACACAGTTGGGATCCCAGGGGTGTATTTTCTGTTTCCCATCAATCGTCCAGGTTCCTCTTAAAGTGGGCTAGAGAGGTACTCTGCTTGACATGGAAAGGGAGTCTGTTCTACAGATGGGGGAGTCCTTGGGTCACAAATCTATCCTGCCAACCAGTTCTATTAATGTTGCAGACCAGGCTAAGGCCTTGTGTGCAGGTTGCATGAGTAGAGTTTGACTTATGGATATGCAACAACTCCAGCAAGGCTGGGTCTGAGATGGCCTTGTGTGCCAGACACAGGTCACCTCTGAGCAGTCTGTATGAGACTGAGAAGAAGGAAAGAGCTTTTAGCCTATCTGTATAGGATAGGTGTTTGAGACCCTAGATTTGTCTGGTCAAAAACCTCTGTGGTCTCTCCAGCTGCTGCTTGTGCTTGGCAAGGCACATGCCAAAGGGGGCACTGTACTCGATAATGGGTCTGATAAGGGAGGAGTACAGGGATGTTATGATCTCCTTGTTCCTGAACGAAATACCCTTATTTATGAGGTGGGCCATAGAATGGAGGCAACATTGTGGCCAAAAGTCAGGTTGCTATCAACGTGGGTGCCCAAGTCCCTCATGATTGATTGCTTGCTTAGTACATTGCTATTAATGTGATAATTAGTGGGGATGGCATTTTCCCCAAAGGGGATAATGATACATTTCATGGCATTCAGTTTGAGGCCATGCTTCTGGCACCAGTCATTAGTCTGGGTAAGGCCCTGTTGGAGGATGATCAAATCACTAGGGGAATTTAAAACAGTACCCAGCTTGCAGTCATCTGCAAACTTGGTCAGCCACAGACTACTGGTTTTGGCTTGCACCTCAGAAGAGTATATCCCAAACAGTAAAGGCCCCAAGACTGATCCTTGGGGTGCACAGCTCATTACGGGTCTACTACTAGAGGTGGATTCCCTTATTTTGACTGAGTGGGTTCTATCAGTGAACCAGTTAGCTACCTATCTGGTAACATACAGGTAGATGCCTAGCTGGGAGAGTTTATCTATTATACCCCAGTGGGAGATAGTATCCAAGGCTTTGGCTAGGTCAAGGTAGGTGGTGAGCACCATCTTCCCCTCGTCCATGGCTTTGATGACTGTTTCGAAGAAGTTGACAAAGTTTAACAGGTATGATTTCCCTTTGACAAAACCAAACTGTGTGGGCTTAAGAATTTGGAGGTTGCCAATGTCCTTGTTTATAAGGTTCATGATAATGTATTCCATGGCCCTGCAGATCAGTCTAGTTAGGGTGATGGGCCTATAATTGCTTGGGTCAGTGGATGCTCGACCTTTGTGTAGAGGCATGAAAGTGGCTGTCCTCCATTCAGCTGGGTTGAAGCCGGTGCTCAGGTTTTGGTTGAATAGGGTTCCTAATGGAGCTGAGAGGTAATTCCTGAGTTCATGTAGGATACAGCCAGGGATGTTATCGGGTCCCATGGAGACTGTATTTTTTGCCTTTGAGAGTGCATTAACGACCTGCTCCCAGGTGATGAGGGGAGAGGGGGGGCAGGTGCTGGGGATATCCTGGTTTACTGATGGGTGGGATAGGGGGGGTAAAGTTTTTACTGAATCTGTCTGCCAGCAGGTTGGCTATATCTATGTCATTTGTATATGTGGTGTTATTGACCACGAGTTCAGAGCAGATTTGGGTGTTACCTTTGAGGCTGTGGACATTTGTGAAGAAGGCCTTGTGATTGTCCTTAGTGGATGTGGCCAGTATGGACTCAAAGTTAGCCTTAGATGATTTCACCAGTGACCTGATTTGCTTGTTCAGACAAAAGAGAGATTGCTTCCAATTTGGCATCTGCTCCTTCTTGGTCCTGGACAGCAATTTATTTCCTTTTATTATATAATTTGTTTATTGCTGCTGTCCACCAGACAGGTTTACTCTTCTTTGAGGAAGATGATTTGGTCCTTTCAGGTATTGCTGAGTCCATACAGCTATGTAGGTGCTCATATAGTTTTTTGGTGTAGGGTTGGACATTAGTGCTAGTTCCCACTGAAGGGAAATTGGCTCTGAAGCTGCTTTTACCTGCTCTGAGGAGATTGTAGCCAGCTTTGGAAAAGATTTTTTTGTTTGACCCTGATTGGTGGGGGGGGGGGCAGGGGAGTTGGTGACTTCAAAAGTGATCGCATTTTGGTTGGATCTTACTAAGGAGGATGACACTGTATGGGTGCTACAGTGGCTACTCATGTTGTTTAGGACCAGGTCCAGGATATTTTCACCTCTCGTAGGGGTGTTGACCAGCTGATCCAACGCATTGGCATTGACAAAGTTGAGGAATCTTTGAGGCCTTCATGTCTGGGCTAGAATAGGTCTTCCACTTTATGGTTGGGTAGTTAATGTCACCCAAGATCAGGGTAGAGGGTTGAATCTTGATGGATTTAAGTAAGTACAGATAGATGGGAGTGGGCATCCTGAGTCATGGTTGGGGGTCTGTTGTTAGCTTGGAGTGTCTCCTGTTCTTCATACCGTTTGATCAGCCTGGAGGTGTGTATGTCTTTGATAAATATTGAAACTCCACCTCCTTTGGCTTTGTAGCCCTCCATCTGGGGTCTGAAAGTATGGCAGGATGAATAACCTGGTAAGGCTGGGATGCTCTCCACAGCTTTGAGCTAGGTTTCATTGACTGCACAAATGTCAGTATCTTCCAGGGCAAGGAATGTTTGCAATGAGTGCAGTTTCATGCTAAGACGCCTAGCATTTAGCAGCATGACCTTTAAATTTTATTTAGAAGAATTTTTTCACGTTTGTAATTTTGTCCTCATGACTTTACCTAAAAAAGGAACTATGGGGAGGCAAGAACCTTTGCCAGATGCCTGAAGCCCAGGGGAGACAGATGAAGGCCATCTCTGGCAAAGCATCATGGTCTGTCAGTCATGTTCTCCCTGGCTGTCAGGTACTGGATCCCCTTGGAATAACACTAGAAACTAAGCCAATTGTTAAAACCAATCATTTTCTGTTTGCATTGAGGCATCATTCTGGGTGATGTTAGGATGCTGCTTAAGGCTAAGGACATACCTGCCTGGACATATATTCATGAGCTCAATCATGTCTCTCTTCATATAGTCCAGAGAGGTACATCTGAAGTCATTCACACCTACATGGACTATGACAGAGTCATAACAGTACCTGTTGTTAAGAGACTTGAGTGTGTGCATGATATGGCAGATTCTAGCATGCATGCATAATGGTTCATTACAGCAGAAATACTATGTTCACTTGCTATATACAGTTAATGGAGTTAAAGCAAGGATGTTTCAATGTGTTGAAATGAACTTACACACAGATGAGATGAGATTGGTAGAGTAGTGTACAGAAATGTGAGAAAGTAGAAGACATGCTGGAGGTTATGAAAATGATTGCAGTAGGAGGAGGGTTTTAATAAACAAGGAATACAAAGGGTGCAGTGAGAGAGTGTAATGGCTGAAGCTGGGGAGAAGCAGGGGAATGATAGAGAAGGAGGGACTGAAGTCTGGAGAGGAGCAGGGAAGGCTAGAGGAGGAGGGACTGAAGTTTTTGGAGTAGCAGTGAAGATCAGGGGAGGAGGGCCCAATTAATGCTGGTGCAGGAAGAATTGTAGCAAGGGTCCTTATGAAACATAAATAGAGGGTTGTATGAGGCGTGGTTGTAGCTGGTTAGTATTTATGTAACCCCCATCCCTCAAAGCTAGGGAAACATTTACATTTTGCCTCTTTAAATAGCTTTTTTGTTTGTTTGTTTGTTTGTTTTAGCTCTATGTGGAAGTTTGTGTAGCTGGGGAAATATTTCATATTTGAAAATAGTTTTTCATATTGTAAGCAATATACCAGGGAATGAGTGTTCAATGGATTGCAGTTTAATTAAGGGTGTTTAAATGTTATATATTGTTATAGGTATGGGTCTAAAATACTAAATGATGGGTCTTTCTGATAGTCTTCCTTAAAAAAGGAAAACGAGTTTAGGCCAATAAGTTTACAAACCTAGCATACTAATAACAAAGTAGTTGTTTGTTTAATAAGGAGCCCATTAGTTACCACCAGAGTAGCACAGCAATATTCCCTTTGAGGAAAGAGGGTAAAGAATTGTCATAAATTATTTGAGGTGGTTTATGGGTTGGTTTGATTCTTTATCAAAACTGTTGTTTTAAGTAGACTGTATTCAAACTGGGGAGGCAGGATTTATTTGCCTATAGTTGCCCTCCATTCTACAGATAGAAAGTGAAAGATCTTCTTTACCCAGAAATGAAATTTATTTAAAACTTAGTTTACTCTCTTTGGAGATCTAAATAACCTGGCTTTCTTGGTGCTGAGAATTAATTTATGCTCTTTTTTTTTTGGTCGCCCTTGGGATATTTCACCAGCCCAGCTCCCAGTTCCCCATGTCCACACTAGATCTACCACCATATCTTCTACCCCCCTCAGACTTGCTCCAGTATTACTTTAGTCATTTGTGGATCCTAATGGCAACCTGGTGCTCATCTGTTTTTACATCTGTCCTGTGGGTGTTTCTTTATATGTTCAACTTAATCCCTGACCTATTTTACACACTTATCAATTATGTCTGAAGGTAACTCTCCTTTTTAGGCCATGTGTCCCTAAGGGATGGTCATCAAACACTTTCCCAACCAGAACAGGCAAACCCATCCCTCTCACTCCATCACTTACCCAAGTCACTAATCGAAGCTAGGTCAAAGTTCTTATGCCAGTATAAAAGACTGACAGCTAATACCAACTAAATGTAAGGAATTTAATAAAAAATAACAGATTAATAGGATACACACCTTTACTAAGTTTTACGAATAAGAAGGTTGTTAGGAGTTCCTTGTTCATAGTCTGTAGTATATCAGCTGATAGTGTATAAATGGTGGTCATTGTACTTCTTCCTGTCCAAAACCCATTCTGACACCAGGAAAGAATAACATTATTTGGATATATCATGACATCTGTTTCTATATTATTGTTCAGACTATGTCCCAGATATATATAACAGGGATCAAATGGAAATCATCAACATCTGTTGTGATATAAGTTGTGGGAATTGGTTTCATTATTGCAGCTTCCCATTGACATGGTATAACATTTTTGGTGAGGAATGAGTTAAAGAGGTAAGTGATTGCAGATTAAAATACAGGAAAATTGTGAGAAACCAATGGCACAGGCCATCAACTACTGCTAGGACATCAAGTGTTTTCCTAAGCTTTGGAGCTATGGCAAGGTACAAATTGCACTTCACATAACTGTTTTTTCTTGCTACTTTTACAAGCTGTGAGGTGTTCTACACTGGTGGGGCATCTCATATGCTATCACATAAAATTTAAGAGCATCATTAGGTCATTTTCACTTGGTCATTTCACTTGGTCATTTTCACTAGGTCAGTTTCACTTGAAAGAAAGTTACTGTTTGTCGTTTTTGCATTTAGTTACTTGTAACACATTGCACTCAAGTTACCTGGCACTTGCTCACTAAAGCAATTATATAAGTCAGCACTAAAAATTAAAAGCACTACACCCTCACTCCCCACTGGCCCTTGTTTTCAATTATTAAGGAATTCCCAATATTATTCTAGCATGTCCAAAGGTCAGTTGTCAATCTCCTCTCCGGTCCAGCTGGAGAATCTGGGAATCTTGAGGCAATGTTATAACTGCCTCATGTACACAGACAACCCTCTCCTCCTCCCACATAACACAAATACTTGCGAGAGATGCAGCTATTTAGCCAAACTGGAGGCTCAGCTCTCTCAACTCAGGACTGGCAAGACCAGACAGGAGGAGAAGGCAACTACACACACCACAAAACCAACCTCACATAATGCTACCACACCACTGAATCAAACACATAAACACACAAAGACATACTCGGAGGCTCTGAGTAAAAATTTACCTAAACAGCAGAGGCCTCCAAAGCAGACACCCAAACAACTGCTACCTCAAGACACCCCACAAGCAACACATAAATCATAAAAGCAGTGTGCAAAGCAGTCACAGCCCTTAAGGCCAAATACAACACCAAATATACTTGTCATAGGTGACTCCATAGTCAGACACACTGACGTCCCACTCACCAGGCTGAACAAGGAGAGGGTCACAGTAAGCTGCCTATCGGGCTAGAATCCGCCACATAACACAAGCACTGGGTCACTCCACGGCAAGTACAAATATGACACAGTCATTGTCCATGCTGGTGTGAATGACTGAGACGCACTCCCTGGACTACATGAAAAGAGACATAGAGGAGCTCTCTGATTATGTAGCCCAGGCAGGTATGACCCTGACCCTGAGCAGTATCCTTCCTTCACCAAGAATGATGCCACAATATAGAGGCAAGATGATCAGCTTTAACAATTGGCTTAATGTCTGGTGTCATTCAAAGGGGATCCAGTGTCTGTCTGCCTGGGATGACATGCTTGACAAGCCACGCTGCTTCGCAAGGGACGGCTTGCACCTGTCACCCCTGGGATTCCGGATATTGGCTAAGGCTCTTGCCACCCCCATAGTACCTTTTTTAGGCAAGGCTCAAATTCTAAACCTACCACCCTAGAAAACAAAAATGGGAAGAAACTGAGGATAATGCTGCTCAATGCCAGAAGTCTAAATCTCAAAATGCACGCACTCGAGGCCCTTCTCAGTATGGAGAACATCGATGTCTGTGCTGTAACTGAAACCTGGTTCAAGGCTCCTGAGAGCACCCTGCACTATTAGGTTTTACCTCATATCATGCGTTCGCCCCAAAACCCGGACCACACCACAAAAGGGGGGTGTATCCATATTCATAAAGGATACCCACACCTCCAGGTTGGTGGCAACGCACGAAGCTTCGGAAACCATCCAGGTGCAACTAACCATAGGCAAAACTGCTCTACAAATTGTAGCATGCTACAGGCCACCCTCTCAAACTCAGGAACCCCACACAGCCTTCCTGAAGACACTGGTGGGTATAAATATATCTCCAAACACCATCATATTGGGTGACTTCAACTACCCGAATATAGACTGGGAACATTACTCAAGCCCTAACTTTCTAGCCCAACGGTTCCTGGAGTTCATAAATTCAAATGCCATGGAACAGCTAGTCACTGTTCCCACGAGAGGAGAAAATATACTAGATCTCATTATCACAAACATGGGGACAAAATGCTCCACACCGGAAGTATATCCTCATTGGTGAGATCTGATCATAAACTAATCTCACTGGAAATCCACATCCCGCCCCCACCCCAAACAAAAAAGACCACAGTGAAGAACTTCTCTAAAGCAAACTTCACACTACTCAAGACTGGTGTGGTATCCTTCAAGGCCCCTGAGCCAGTGGAAACCACAACCCAAGCTGTGGAAGCCCTTACAAATGCCTTCTATGAACACCTCCAGGACTGCATGGATCAGGCAATCCCAAATAAAAACAAGACTCTTTCCACAAAGGGCAAATGTCCAGTCTGGTGGATCCCAGCCATTAACAAACTTTACAATAAGAGGAGAAAGCTATTACATGATAGAACAAAATCCATAAAAGGGAAGTCACCCCTGATCATTATTAGTAAAAAAATATGAGCACTCATAAAATCAACTAAGGCCAATTTTGAGAGAAAAATTGCCATGGATTCAAAGGACAATCATAAGGCCTTTTTCAGCTATGTTAGGAACCTGGGTGGAAACTCCCAGATATGCTCAGAATTAGTCCAAAATGATACAAAAATCACTGAACCCACAGACATTGCCAACATACTGGCAGACAGGTTCAGTGCAAACTTCACCGCCCTCTCCCCTAAAGGAGAGATAACTATCCCAGCGGAGTGTAGCCTCCCAGACATCTCAAATGCGCAAGTGAAAGCTGCTCTCTCTAAAGCTAAAAACACAGCATCAATGGGACCGGATGGTGTCCCCAGCTGTGTGCTACACGAGCTAAATGAGGAATTAAACTCGCACATAAGGCAGCTGTTTAATCTCAGCCTTACCACAGGATACGTGCCCAAGGAGTGGCGTACGGCAACTGTGGTCCCACTCCACAAAGGCGGTACCTCTACGGACCCTGGTAATTACCGCCCCATATGCTTAACAAGTCTAGCCTGCAAAGCTATGGAGAGGATCATAATGGAGCTCATAAACAAAGATATAGGGGACTTGCAGACATTGGACCCGACCCAGTTTGGCTTCGTCAAGGGAAGATCATGCCTTTTGAACTTGGTCGATTTCCTCGAAACAGTCACCAAGGCCATTGATGAGGGAAAGGCAGTCCATACAGCCTACCTTGACCTTGCAAAGGCTTTCGACACAATACCCCACTCGGGTATTGTAGAAAAACTTACCAGCTTAAATGTAAACCCATATGTCACAAGATGGGTTGCAAACTGGCTTAAGGACAGAACCCACAGGGTTAGAGTTGCTGGCGTTATGTCAGACTCCAAGCCGGTCACAAGTGGTGTCCCACAGGGCTCGGTCCTTGGCCCCCTATTGTTTGGCATCTACTTCTCAAAAGTACAGGCCAACATGGGAGGACTTTGGCTGACAAAGTTTGCAGACGACTGCAAACTGGGCGCCATAGTGGAAAGTGCATCGGACACGGATATCCTTCAGAAGGGACTCACGGAAACAGATAGCTGGTGCCAGAGCCATGGCCTGAAGTTAAACGCCAAAAAATGTATAGCATACCCTTCGGGAAAAACAAGGTAACCCCAAGCTACCATATAGGTGGCAATCCACTAAGCACAGAAGAGTTTATCAGGGACCTGGGGACCCAGGTTGACAGTGGCCTTTCTTTTGACACTCACATTGCTAAAGTGGTTAGAAAGACCTTCTACATTGCCCACCTGATCATGAAGGGATTCACATCCAGATCTAGTGAGGTCATTGTTCCCCTGTACTCTTCACTTATCAGACCAATGATCGAGTACAATGCCCCATTCGGGATGTATCTCACCCGACATCTGCAGCAATTGGAGAGACCCCAAAAGTTCCTCACCAAAAGGATAAAGGGACTCCAAAATCTGTCATATGCTGCCAGATTGAAGAAACTCCAGCTCTATTCAGTCGCATACTGTCTGCTCAGAGGTGACATGTGCCTGACATACAAGGCCATGTCCAACCCAGAATTAATGGACATGCTCCACCTCAAAAAATCCAAATCCACCAAAACCACTAGAGCAAGCGACTTAAACCTTAGCACGGATATAAATAGGACATACTGGAGGGATAGATTTATCACTCAGAGACTCCCTATGCTGTGGAATAAAATCCCGGTCCATGTGAGGCAGAGCACCTCGCTGGCTCTGTTCAAGAGAAATCTTGACCTGTGGATGGGAGATCGTAGGTTTACCCCGGAAATCATCTCTGTGTCACTGCTGGACAGAGGCACAACAAACTAATGGGCACAGTATTTTTTCATATAAGGGGTGGCATAAGCCACAAAAATTTGGGCTATGCTTATAAATGCCTTAGGGCAGATAGCCTAGTATAAACCTATGAACCTATGAACCTATTATGTCACAAAAATGAGAAATGCTCAATGCAGACATTCATTAGTGTGTTAGTTAAAGTTCTGGTCTTAGACCAATTGGCATTAGATAACAGAAGAGGAGATTTTGCAGACATTTTAGCATAATGTGAAATGCAATGGCAGCTGAGATTAAATCCATTTAACAATCCAGGATTAAATGACACTACTAGCATCAACAGAGCTTTGAAACTCAGATCACTAAAGGAGGGCATTTAAAACAGGATGGATTAGCCTGAGAGCTGTTTGATATCACAGGACATGTTTTAAAATGTTTTAAGTAATCATTGTACTACAAATTATCTTACTGCAGTGTTTATAAGGAATAAAGCTTAAAATAAAGGTGCATATAACTGTCAAAAAGAGCAACAGACCTAGGTGCCTGCAAACTTTCCTTTTACTTTCTCAATACTAATTTTTATGCATCCATTACGGGAGGTGTGTAACTTACCTGCATACAATCAGTCTGATTTTTTTTTCCATTCATTTGCCTCTTCCACTTGAGCCAGCCCACTCCATTCACCCTCGCTGCTATCAGACTCACTCCAGTCCCCTACCCTACCCCCATTCCCACCAACCCTCACTTTCATTTCAATTATAACCTCTATGCCACTCCTCTTCCTTCCCTCTAACCAATCAGCATTCTCCACCAATTAACAATGCATCACTACTGTTTCCACTCCCACCTTTACTCTCATCCCTCCCAATCCCACTAATTAAAACCTGTCCCTCTCTGTATCATCCTACCTTACCTTTATCTCTTATACACTCATTTTCATATAAGAAGCCTCCCATAATCCTCTGTATCCTTTACTAGTGCAAACTCTTACCAATCATTTAAACTCTCACTCTCCTTTCTCTATCACTACTTATCATCAGGATGCTTGCTTATCTTTCCACCACCCTCCTTTTCCTCCTTTCTCTATCAACAATATACCATAGTGCACTCCACTATCATACACCATCACCTACTCTCCCTTTCAATCACATCACTATCACCATCTCTCACTCACAGCTAATCTCTCCATCTCTGTTTCATTTCTCACCTTCACACCTCTTCAAGATTAACACATTTCCAAATACCACTCTCTCCCCTACTCTGAGGTCAAGAAGATCTGCTTCCATGAACCTCCTCACATATATCACTCCTTTCTTGGATACACTTCGCCTGGATGAGGACGTCCATCCCAATCTAGGACCACCTGCCTCAACCACTCTCAAATATTCACCTCACCCCTTAGCTCTCTACTTCTCAACCCCTACCCCCACCCCCACTCCTTTTCCTAAAGCTTTAAATATCTTATCTGTAAATATCCAAAGCTTAGTAAATAAAAAGCACAGAACTTCATTCCTGGATTGCTCACATTTCCCCCATATCTTAACTCTGTCAGAAACCTGGTTAAAATCACATTTCTCAAACACTAAAATCCTACCTCCAGGCTATAACTTCTTTTGTTCTGACAGAATCAATGAGGGGTGGAGGTGTTGCAATCCTCTACTCTGAATAACTTAATCTCTCCTCACTATATTTATATACCTAGCTTTGAGCCTGTTGAAATTCTTATTGTAAACTGTCGCCTAATCTCACAGAAATAAATTTTCCATAGCCTCTATCTATATACTTCCTGGGAATAATATTCCTATCCTTGAGAATATTCTGTCATGGTTTACTCAATATGTACCATATGAAACCATTATCCTTGATGACGTAAATGTAGCCTTGACTAAACTTACAACTACAGCTCTTAATCTCAGTCTCAGTCTTCACGGCTTCCACCAACTAATATCCTCCCCTACTTGTACTAACAAAAACTCTATGTCTAGACCAACCCTAGACTGGATTCTCACTTCAGATCCCAACCTTTATCATAACCCTGGGACACTCCCTACCACTTTAAGTGGCCATTCCCCTACCTACATTCACAGATTCTCCCAACATCCACCTAAAGACCACCTCTATAGAGAATGCCACAAACTTACCCATTTCAATCCAGATACATTTAACTCTAAATTGTCTAACATAAACTGGTCCTTCCTGCATCACCTCTCTCTTAATGAGGTTGTAGTATCTTTCAATAAGATATTTCTACATATATTTAATTCTCTGGCACCCACCAGAAAAAAAATGGAATAAAATCTAACTTTGCCCCTTGGCTCACAAAACATACTCACTCCATTATGCATAAAATAGACAGTGTCTGGAAAGCCTTGCTCAAAAACAAATCCCATCCCTTTCTTCAAAGAAACAAAGAGCTTAGAAATCTAAAAAACTAGTCAAAAATGATAATTTTTTTTCTGCACCACCCAATTTAGCCCACAAAAAATCCCCAAAAATTCTGGACAACCATTAATAATCTTTATTCTGACAACCCTTCCACTCTCAACCCCTTCCCACCTAGTACAGCTATTGAAACAGCCATTCTCCTAAACAACTATTTTCTAGAAACAATCCAAAAACTTACTCAAATAGCAATTCTTCCTCTACCCCTCCTTCATCCCCAACAAAACACCTTTCAATAGCCTTCTCATTCAAACCAGTTCCCACCACCTTCATCAAAACACTCCTGAACAAACTCAAACCTTGCTCCCCCTCTGCTGATAAATTACCTTCCTACTTTCTTAAAATTGCTGCAGAATCCATTGCCTACCCTGCCTCTACAATCATAAATTGATCCATTACTGAAGCCTGTGTCAGTGATATATGGAAATCCTTCTTCACAATCCCTGTACACAAAGGCAGAAACTCTAATGACCATTCTAACTATAGCTATCCTGTTTCCATCTCAAAAATTCTGGAAAAGTGTGTTCATCCCCAGTTACTCAAACACCTGCTTGAAAATAACCTACTAACTTCCACCCATCACAGCACTTCCACTGCACTACTTTCCTTCACCCAAACAGTAGCTGAGGCCCGTGACAACAGCATGCTAGTCTCCCATCTATTCCTCGATCTCTCTAAGGCCTTTGACACTGTCTCTCACTCTAAACTTCTAACTAAACTTTTTGACCTCCATCTCTCTACCTCCTCTGAAAATTAGTTTTCTAGTTAACCACTCCAATAGGCAATAATCTATTCATTTACAAACTGTCTTCTCCGCCTTCCTTCCAGTCAACACCAGGGTTCTTCAAGGTTCTATCTTGAGCCTAATATTGTTCAAAATTTTCACTAACAACCTACATTCTGCTTGTAAGCTCTCAA
This sequence comes from Protopterus annectens, assembly GCF_019279795.1. Taxonomy (NCBI): domain Eukaryota; kingdom Metazoa; phylum Chordata; order Ceratodontiformes; family Protopteridae; genus Protopterus; species Protopterus annectens. Next base: position 215,922,706 of record NC_056738.1, read on the forward strand.
CACTACTACAATATGCCAAAGACTCCACACTTATCACCACTGCCCATAGCAATCCTGATCTCTTAGCACTCACTCAGGACACCTTCTTCTCTGTTGAAACATGGTTCTCTGACAATCTACTTTTAGCAAATCCTAAAAAAAAAAATTCTCTTCCTTCCTAGAACACTGGCTCAACACAAATCTTTCTTTACCATCAGTTCAATCAACAATATCATCATTAAACCCAAACCTCATACCAAACTGCTTGGCATCATTATCGATGACAAACTAAAATTTGCCATTCACATCCAACAATGTGTAAGAAAAAAACACTAGAAACTTGGTCTTCTTTATCAAAATTGAAAATTCCTTGCTCCTTCCTCCAAACTCGCTCTAGCTCAGTCAGTCCTCTTACCTTGTCTTCTCTATGCTGCCTCTATCCTTACAAATATTCAATTTACACTTCTGTCCAAACTTGAACAGACATACAATAAAATAACTAGATTTGCCGCAAATCTCCATTACAATTCTCATCACTGTCTTGCCCTTAAGACACTTCAATGGCTTGAATTGTCTAACCAACTGCTACTTCCTCAATTACATATTACACACTCAATTCTGAATAATCCCTCTTCTTGCCATGCTATCTGCAACCTAGTATCTTACTAATCCCCCTCCAACACCCTCACACAACTGACAAACACCTCCTAGATATCTACAAACTTAAAAAAAAACATTGGAAAGCCACTTTATAAGTACTCAGTAGCTCATGCCTGGAATGCAATCCCCTCAATATAAGAAATATTTCCCATAACAACTGGCTTACAGACAGAACTCACACGGTAAGAATAGTCGGCTCCAGGTCTGACTCTAAACCAGTCACAAGTGGTGTCCCACAAGGCTTGGTCCTGGGACCCCTACTGTTTGGCATATACTTCTCAGAAGTACAGGCAAACACAAGGGGACTAAGGCTAACCAAGTTTTCCGATGACTGCAAATTGGGAGCCATAATTGACTCTCCGGCTGACATCCTCCAAAAGGGCCTTACTGAGATGGACAACTGGTGTCAAAGTCATGGCCTCAAGCTAAATGCCAAAAAATGCATAGTCATCCCATTTGGGAAAAACAAAACACAGACGAATTACCACATAAGTGGCAGCCCCCTTAATACAGAAGAGGTAATATGAGATCTGGGGACCCAGGTAGATAGTAATCTCTCCTTTGACAATCATATTGCCAAAGCAGTTAGGAAATCCTTCTATGTGGCCCATCTAATTACTAAAGGGTTTGCATCTAGAAATAAAGATGTTATAGTGCCCCTCTACTCATCACTCATTAGACCCATCAAAAAAGAAAAAACACCGGTTGTACTCAGTGGCATATCGCTTACTCAGAGGTGATCTCTGCCTGACTTACAAAGCCATGGCCAACTCAGAATTGATGGACATGCTCCACCTAAAGAAATCCAAGTCACTGCAAGTCATGCACTCTAGTGAGCTAAACTTTGCCACACCAATAAATAGAACATGCTGGAGGGATAGATTCCTGTCACAGCGACTCCCCATGCTTAGGAACAAAATTCCAAATTACATCAGGCAGAGTCCCTCACTAACACTCTTCAAGAGAAACCTTGACGAGTGGATGGGTAACAGAAAATACATCCCTGGGATCACTTCATTGGCTCTGCTTGACAGAGGATCAGTTAATTAATCAATGGGGAGGCGAAAGCCGACACACTCTGGCTAGGCTTATAAATGCCCTTGGGCAGATAGCCCAGTACCTACCTATGAACCTATAAGAACCTTTTTAAATGAGAACTAGAACACTACCTACAAAAGACATAGTCCTGTCCTTGTCAAGCCCAAACATGACAACTGTTTCACCTACTCATCTTCTGTTCTTTTTTGATATATTCTGTGAATACACCAATAAGTGCCCAAATTGTAAAGCGGTAATCAGTACTACAGCCAAACGAACAAACGACCAAAAAGATATAAAACACTTAATTTTATTATTTAAAATAACAAATGAAAGTTTAGCGCTTTCACCCACTATTACGGGGCTTCCTCAGAACTCACAAAACAATTAAAATTAGGCACTTAAATGCCTTTTTTGGTGCCAAAACATATTCAAAAATTTTAAGTGACACAGCCATAATTCAACATTGTACATGAGACTAATAATATAAATAATAAAGTGAAATGGAAATACTAAAGTAAAGTTTCTATCTCTACATAACTGTCACTGGTACAGAACATAAGGCATGCAACTAAAAATGTTATACTAAAGATAATATTAACAGATCGTATATCCTGTTACATCCTATAAATAAAAATACATCCTATAAATAAACGCATGTCAGTGTAACTATCTATTGTCCATCATTAAGACATGTCCAATATTCCATAGGGACTTCATGTAAAACTTGAATGACAATAATAAAACTTGATGAATGTTTGGTGTATTTAATATATGCAAAAATGACAGTTGCTATAATGAAAAATGAAAGTATGTCTACGTGCAATACGATATGCTCAATGGATGAATAACTTTATTTACAATAGTTATATAAATATATACAATATAAAATATATAATGTAAAATATAAAATATATGAATGTTATAAAAATTTTGTGAAAATGTAAAAAATATATAATAAAAATATTATAAAATGACACTAATATTATAGAATTGCATATGTCATAATATTTAAAAAAATTAAAAAAAATCTATGCTAAACATCTAAACTAAACAAATTTTGTATAAGGGTTATGTTAATAAATTAATATTGTTATAAAAATTAATATTATTATAAAAATTATTTGTTAGTTATAGCGTACAACAGGGGTTTAATAGGTACATCATCATTTAAACCTGGGGAGGGTTGTGGCATCAAGATAGATTTGCCACCAAACTTCTCTGTAACTCAACTGGCTTTTAATATCTCCTCCCTTAGCGTCTGTTTTAAGTATTTCTAAAATAATAAATTTAAAATAATGATCCTCTCCTTCATAAAAAATGTGCTTGTATAGTGCATAGTTCATGTCCTTTGTTTTTATACTATATATGTGATCGTAGATTATTTTACTAAGATGTCTCTCAGTCTTACCAACGTAAAAACTGGAGCATTTTTGACATATACTTAAATAAATTACTAGTTTGCTATTACAATTACCTAACTTACTATTCACACTACTTTTTAATTCGTTGTTTAAATTAATTGTTAGCTCGTCCGACATGAATTTACATTGGTTACAGGTACCACATTTTAGACTTCTATTTATAGCTGATTTCCTATCTGTCTTCACTTATTTTTTATATTCCACAATTTTCTTAATATTGTTTCCCATTTTAAAAATAAAATTGGGTTTCGTACCAATAGCCTTAATAGTTTGAACATCATTAAATACTAGATGCCATGAATCACACATAATTTTTTAAATATAACTAGCTGCCATATTATACTGAATCATGCAAGATTTTTGATACATGTTACTAGTAGTCAATTCTGTATTCCCCTTCACTAATATTGTACCAATCTCCTGTCCTGTAAATTTATTTTTAATACCTAACAATGACTGATATCTAGTGTCGCGTAATTCGAAAACATATTGTATGGTGGTATCCATCATGCTAATAGGGTATCCTCTTTGTAAAAACATCTTTATATACTCCAATTCTACCCTTAGATCATCGTCATATGAGGTCATGCGTGCTGAACGAACACATTGACCCTTAAAAATATTGTTTTTTAACTTCTCAGGATGGCAACTAGTGTAGTGTAAATAACTATTGGAAAATGTATCCTTCCTATAAATGGATGAAGACACTTGATGTGCTTCATATTTAATTAAGGTATCTAAATATGGTACGCTGGTGTTATTATAAGAATAAGTGAATTTCAAATAATCACTACTAGAATTTAAAAAATGTATAAATGACTCTAATAATATCATGTCTGCTCCCCATAGGATGTAAATATCATCTAAAAATCTTGAATAATATTTGACATATTTGTAAAATTCACTCGCAAATAGAATTTTGTCTTCCCAATAAAGCATTACCAAATTAGCATAAATTGGGGCACAAGCAACGCCCATAGCAACACTTCTCATCTGTTTAAAAAGTTCTCATTCAAAATATATATAATTGTTATCAAGAACTATAGACATCATTTCCTGTAATAAACATATCTCATCCCATTCGAGGTCTGTGTGTTCCCTTATACTGTTACTAAAGGCATCAAGACCTTCATCCCTCGGGATGCAGGAAAACAAATCTATCACATCAATAGTTAAAAATAATACATTGTCTAAATTTATGTCTGTTGGAAAATTCATTAAAAATATCTAAGAATCTTTAACCATATGGGGCACTTTTTCATATATAAATTTCAATTTTGAGTCAATATATCTCCCTATTGGGAAGGTCTTAGAATTACTTCCTGACACTATTGGTCTAAAAGGGGGGTCAGAAATATTTTTGTGTACCTTAGGGATACCTACAAAAGTAGCCAATTGTGGAAATTCAACCTTCAAGAAATCATATTCATCTTTAGTAATTCTTGTTATTTTTCTATATACGAATCAATTCTATGGTAAGCTATGTTGCGCTCATTAATTGAAATAGAAATATAATTACCAGAGTGGTGTAGAATGTCATACATTTTCATAATATAACGAAAATTGTCATATAATACTATACCACCCCCCCTTATCGGGCTTCATCACCCTAATATTCTTATCATTCATTATTGTACTTAGTATGTTGCTATCCTCTGTAGTTAAATTGCTATATTTAGTCATTTCCTTTAAATTCCTGTGTTCATAATAAAGCTTTCTTAAAGTATTTTTTTCATATAATTCTACTTTCTGGTGGGAAGGTGGAATAAATAAACTCACTTTCTTTAAATCAGAAGTTTGATTGTCATTTCGTGATGTTGTTTTATTCTCACATGTGTGTGTATTTTTAAACAACATGTCTAAATTAATTTTCCTAACATATTTTTTGAAATCAATAATAGTGTCTACTAAATTAAATTTAGGGTTAGGTATATACTTCATTCCTTTACTAAATACATTGAAATGTTCCTTTTTAATGTTCAAATCTGTATAATTAAAAATGTTAAAATTATCAAACGTATGTACATTACCATCAACCATTATCTCATTGTTCTTATTAATAGTGTCCATGCTCAACATCGAATCTTGACTAGTGGTCATTTCCATTGATTTCTGGTGTATCCCTGGTTCCCATTTCGGTACGGTTGTGTCAGTTGTTTCCCTCCCCTCTGAAAATCCTTTTTGTTTGTATATCCTTTATTGTATTGATACACTGTAATAATTTATGCCTTCTATGTTTTAATCCCAAGAAAAATAGAGCAATTCCACCAAGGCATGACTCCACTATATTCACACAAACAAAGTTTATTAGATCACATCTCCTTGTAGAAATAAAACCATAAATGCTGTTATCACCATAAATGTGTTTTCGTCTCTTAAAGACTTCCTCAGATGAAATAGAAATGCATACCTATTACAATTCTTAATACCCTATACTTAATTAGTACTATTACCTAATTGGTGCATTTTCTTAAATAATTACATATACTTAATAAATATCCCTCCCTATAAAACCTTTAAAAACTTTTAAACAGTTTTAACCAGTTTTAAACACATACATAAATATCTACAAAAACCTTTCTCTAACCTCTTTCATTTTATATCTATATATATATATATATATATATATATATATATAAATATAAATATAAATATGAATATAAATATATACTTATTTAATACATACTAGAACCTTTTAAAATAATATATTCTCACTTACAACTATGGACAATACCACCATCTTGTGTTCAAAGATGGAATTAAAGTGCTGCATGTATTTCTTAAGCAAATAATTAGAACAATCACACTTGCAAAAATAATAAAAACAATTCATTTTGGTCTTTTTAGCAAAGAATACATTATTACAGAAACACTATAGTTTTGCAGCCCTTAGCGTTAAAACTGGGGCAATTGATACTGCATCATTCAGACATGGAAATCTGGTAGCTTCTAATGATAGTTGCCAAAGTAGTTCTTTGTATTCAATGGAAGTCTCCCATGGACCTCCTCTTATGTCTTTTGGAATTACTTCCAATACAAAGAAGCTAAATTTGCCTTCTTGACAACTTATCATATGTCTATAAAGTGCATTTTTAGTACATTTTGTCCTAATTTCATAATTATGCTCGTATATTCTATTTTTTTACTTTCTTTCTGATTTACCTACATAAAATGCTTCGCAATGATCGCAAAGCCCTATGTATACTATCCCACTAGTGTCACAATTTGCATAGTCCCTACTACTAATCAATCTATCTCTACTACTGACTAGGATTGTGTCCCTCATATGGATATAAGGACATTGGGAGCATCATCCACATTAGTCCCTACTTTGCCCTCTTTATACTTAGGGCCATCTTTATTACCTTCTAGTATAGCTTTTAGACTTCTACCCCTTCTATATGTACATCTTAAAGGATTATCAAAAATGCCTTCTAGGTTGGATATTTCTCCAAATCTAGTCCATTCTTCCTCTAAAACTTTTCTTATTCTTACTGCGTCTCCACTATAATCAATCACAAAATCTCCTTCTCCTTCATTGTTGGCTGTTTTAATCTTTTCAATACTTACCCTGTTTTATCCCCCAGAATAGGTTTAAATCTATCCTGCCTCCCTTCTCTGACATCTTTTTCTATATTATTTATAAAGTCATTGGGGTAACCTCTTTCTTTAAACATTTCCCTCAATGTTTTACATTCTTGATCAAAATCCCACTCTCGTGATGTCATGCAACTACCCCTAACATATTGTCCCTTAGCAATTCCTTTTTTCTGATGTAGGGGATGTGCAGTATTGTATGCTAAATATGAATTCGAGAAAGTTTCTTTCCGATAAATCTTCGAGCTAAAAGCACCTTCATATTTCATTATAGAAATATCCAGATATTCCAGTTTATCTTTGTTAACCTTGTATGTAAAATTGAAAATGTCAGTCGACTCTGAAATATAATTTAAAAATTCAAGAAACATACTTTCAGAGCCTATCCATAAGAAACACATATCATCCAGGTAACATTTGTACAATTTCCAACATTTTACATATTTGGAGTTTATAATATTTTTTTCCTCCCAAATTGAAAGAGTAATGTTGGCGTACGTAGGGGCACATCTTGCCCCCATCACTACTCCTTGTACTTGCTTGAAAAACTCCCCTTCATAATGTATAAAATTATTTTTTAAAACCATTTTCATCAAAGTTAAAATAAGATAAAAATCCCTATTATTAAATTTACCATACTTTATTAACGCTTCCTCAAACCATTCAATTCTTTCTTCATATGGTATTGACGAAAATAAATGTATTATATCAATAGCTATAAAAATTATTCTCTCATCATATATCTCATTTGTTATACTACGTAGTAGGTCACAAGTATCCTTAACTACACCTTGGCTTCCAAGCGACATATCTTTAAGCTTAGTATCCAACTATCTGGCCAAGGGTGCTGTTATAGATCCTTCTGAGGAAGCAATAGTCTTCATTGGTGGGTCTTCTATATTTTTATGCATCTTTGGAATCCCAAAAAAGGTTGGTATTCTTGGTTTTTCTATGTGCAAATATTTAAAAGTTTCTATACTTATTAGTCCTTCCAACAATAAATCATTTAAAATTACATAGATTTTTCTGTTCCCTATATTTATTTCATTAACTGAAACTCTAACATATAGGTTCATAGGCTCATAGGTGGGTACTAGGCTATCAGCTCAAGGACCTACGTAAGCCTAGCCAGCAAGGTACCATAGCTTACGCCACCCAAGAAAGTTATTTTCCTGTGCAACTGTCCTATAGAGACACAGAAGTGATCCACAGGGTGTATTTCCTATTTCCCATCCACTCATCAAGATTTTTCTTGAAGAGTGCTAATGAAGAATTTTGCTTGACATAGATGGGTAGCTTGTTCTAGAGTATAGGAAGTCTCTGGGACAGGAATCTATCCCTCCAGTGTGTCCTGTTTATTGTGGTGGCAAGGTTTAGGTCCCTAGAGCATGTAGCTCGGAGGGATTGAGATTTCATTAGGTGTAGCATGTCCAACAGCTCTGGGTTTGACATAGCTTTATATGTTAGGCAGAGATCACCTCGGAGTAAGCGATATGCTACGGAGTAAAGCTGGAGTTTTTTGAGGCAGTCAGTGTAGGGCATTTGTTTGAGGCCAGTAATCCTCTTTGTGAGGTACTTCTGTGGCCTTTCCAGCTGCTGCAGATGTCTTGTGAGGTACATTCCAAAAGTGGCATTGTACTCTATAATGGGTCTATTGAGTGACGAGTAGAGGGGAACAATGACCTCTTTTTCCTGGACGAGAACCCTTTTATGATGAGGTGTGCCATGTAGAAGGACTTCCTGACTACTGTGGCGATGTGACTATCAAAGGAGATACTACTGTCCACCTGGGTCCCAAGGTCTCTTATCACGCATTTGGTGTTAAGTAGATTGCTGCCAATGTGGTAGTTTATGGGTACAGAGTTTTTATCAAAGGGGATGACACTGCACTTTTTGGCATTGAGCTTGAGGCCATGGCTCTGACACCAGGCATCTGTCTCAGTGAGGCCCTTCTGTAGGATGTCCACATCATTTGGGGACTTGACTATGACTCCTAGTTTGCGGCGGTGGTGGTGCTGCGGTAGCATTGTCACCTCATAGTTAGATGTTGCACGTTCGATTCTCAGTTAGAGCATCTTCTGTGTGTCAGCATGTGTGAATGGGCATTCCTTCATTGAAGGTTGTGCGTTAGGCCCGGAAAGCCAGCACGTAAAAATCTATTGCCAATCATTAGTGGACCGGAGTTCCGCTGTGGTGACCCCTAACCGGGAAAAGCCGAAAGACAGGTTTTTTACTATGGCTCCTAGTTTGCAATCATCTGCGAACTTCATCAGCCAGAGGCCTTCTGTGTTAGCCTGTACTTCAGAGAAGTAGATACCAAACAGGAAAGGTCCCAGGACGGAACCCTAGTGGCGCTCCACTTGTCCCTGCCTTGAGGTCAGATTTGGAGTCTGCAACTTTTACAGTGTGGGTTCTGTCAGTGAGCCAGCTGGCAACTCATCTTGTGATGTAGGGATTTATACCTAGTTTAGTGAGTTTAGCTATAATTCCAGAACAGGGGATGGTGATGAAAGCCTTGACGAGGTCAAGATAGGCTGTGTGAACCATCTTACCTTCCTCCATGGCTTTGGTGACTGCCTCAAAGAAGTTGATCAGGTTCAGGAGGCATAATCTGCCTTTCACAAACCCAAACTGGGTGGGATCCAGAGTTTGGAGGTTACCAATGTCTTTGTTTATGAGTTCCATGATGATACGTTCCATGGCCTTGCAGACCAGGCTCATCAAGCTAATAGGTCGATAGTTCCCAGGATCAGTGGTGGCTCCCCCTTTGTGGAGTGGGATAACTGTTGCTGTGCACCATTCAGTGGGCACAAAGCCTGATGCGAGGTTATTATTGAACACGGTGCTTAAGTGGGGAGCCAGTTCGTTCTGAAGTTCATGTAAAACGCAGCCTAGAATGTTGTGCGGTCCCATGGATGCTGTGTTTTTGGCTTTAGAGACTGCAGCTTTTACCTGCATAGTTGTGATTACAGGGACTATGCATTCTTCCTGTATAGATATGGGCCCTTTAGGGGGTGAGTGGGGGGTAAAGTTAGCACTGAACCGATCTGCCAGGATGTTGGCAATATCAGTTGGTTCTGTAATTTTCATGCCTTTGTGCTGTAACTCAGAGCAGATCTGGGTGTTCCCATCTAGATTCTTTACATAGCTATAGAATGCTTTGTGGTTGTCCTTGGATTTAGTGGCAATTTTGTTTTCGTAGCTAACTTTGGAGGCTCTTATAAGGGATCTCAGTTTCTTACTGAGGCTGACCAGGGAGCTCCTACACTCATGGGATTTTACTCTCTTTTGCAACAGTTTCTTCCTTTTGTTGTACAGTTTGTTTATGGCAGGGGACCACCAGATTGGCTTCATTTTTTTGGAGGATAGCGTCTTGGTTCTGTTTGAGATAGCACAATCCATGCACTTGTGTAAGTGCTTATAGAGTGCATTTGTGTAGGATTCAGCAGTTGTAACTATATTGTCCATCTGCATGGGTGTCATGACATTCACCACTTCTGTCTTAAGAAGCATGAAGTTGGCTTTGGAGAAATTTTTTACTATGGTTTCCTTAATGGGGGGGGGGGTGGGGGCGGGATGTGGATATCAAGGGTGATAAGCTTATGGTCGGATCGGACCAACGAGGAGTTTAATTCAGGTGTGGAACACCGGTCACTCATGTTGGTAATGACTAGGTGTAGGATATTGTTGCCCCCGGTGGGGGTGTGGATAAGTTGATCTAGGGCATTGGAGTTTATGAATTCCAGAAAGCGTTGAGCTAAGGAGTTGGTACACGAGTAGTTTTCTCAGTTAATGGTGGGGTAGTTGAAGTCGCCCATTATTAGGGTGTTTGGTTGAACCCTAATATTTTCAAGTACATCAAGAAAAGAGGAGTGGGAATCTTGGGGCATGGTGGGGGATCTGTAGCATGCTACAATTTGGATTGCAGTTTTGCCCAGAGTTAGTTGCACTTGTATAACCTCAGATGCATTATGCTGAGCAACTAGCCTGGAGGTGTGGATATCCTTAATGAATATGGACACGCCTCCGCTTTGGTGTTTCGGTCCAGGTTACATGGCCGAAAAGTGTGATATGAGTTATAGCCTGGTAGTGCAGGGGTGCTCTCTGGCACCTTGACCCAGGTCTCAGTCTCTGCACAGATATCGATGTTCTCCATTTTAAGGAGTGCCTTGAGTGAGTGCATTTTGAGATTTAGACTTCTAGCACTGAGTAGCATTACCTTCAGTTTTTGTTTGCCTGTTCCTGTTATGGTGATGAATTTGTTATTTGAACCCTGCCTAAAAAGGCACTATAGGGGCAGCAAGAGCCTTAGCCAGTATCCGGAATCCCAGGGGCGACAGGTGCAGGCCAACTGTGGCAAAACATCATGGTCAGTCGACCATGTCATCCCAAGCAGACAGATACTGGATTCCCTTAGAATGACACCAGAAGCTTAATCAATTGTTGAAGTCAATAATTTTGTCCTTGTACTGCGGTATCAATCTGGGCGATGGCTATTTGTATTCTCCAGTATATCCATCATCTTTCCTTCATACACCATTTGGTCCATAAGCACAGTCCCCCCACCCTTGTCCGGTCTCATAACCCTTATAGAGGTATCCTCTCTCATTTCATTTAATAGTTTATTTTCTTCCTTTGTTACATTGCACCCTATCGTATTCTTTAAAAGTTCTGATCTTATTTTCTTCTAAATTATTACCTCAAAATGTTTTAATTGTGGGTGCAGGGGTGGGTTAAACATGGTTTTTCTTCTTCGTTCTTCTGTACTTCCTCGGTTTATATTCTGTCCTTTAAAGAAGAGCTCAAAAGTTTTTCTTCCTTAAAAATAATTTTAAATCTATTAGTACTTTACCAATATCCACTTTCCTTTTAGGTACAAATTTAAAACCTTTTGATAATAATGAGAAATGTGTTTCATTTATTTCTTTACTACTATAATTGTATATACTGTAAACTTTGTAGCTATATTTACTACCTTCAAAAACAACAGTTTCATCCAAACTAGAAGTATTTACCTGTTTCACTTTTTGTACCTGTTGTTTTTGCTGCTTCCCCCCCATATCCCCCATATTGGTAGTTTTTTGATAATTGTTTTTTATTCTTTCAGATCTTCGTAAAGGGGGATACTCCGATGGGTCATTTATATTTTCTATCTGCTCTCCTACTTCATGCCCATTCATATCCAAAAAAGGATCCTGTCTCCATCCTTCCTCATACCTACTGTTGTTCTTTTTACTAAAGAACTCCCTGGGCTTTCGATAGCTAATATTGTCTTTATACACATCTCTCTCAATTTTCCTTCTTTTCCTTTCATATCAATTTCTTATTTTACCTTCAGTTTTATTTAATGTGTCAAAATACTTTCTTTTCCCATCTTCAATCGAGAACATAAGGTCATTAGTAATTTTATGGTTAATTTCATCAATCCTACCATATAATCCCTCCATTTCTCTTTCATTTTCTCTGATAATAACCTTAATTATTTCAAACCCACAGTTGTCAAAAATATGTAATAAATCCTTATGAAAATCAGTACCCTCTTTCACTTTGTTAGGGTACTTACGCACTTTTGGTACAATTTTTAATCTAAGACATTTCTTTAGGTATGCATTTTCCATTTCCATATTTTTATATTTAAACAATAACTCATCTAACAAATTAACATTATGTTCATATGTTAAATTTTTGTCCACTTCAGAAGTTGAAGACATTTTTTTCTTTTCATTAAAACAGTATTTTAACTGTACTTGAAATC